>NC_069119.1:37258759-37489752 GCF_025612915.1 Magallana angulata | reverse complement strand
TCGAAATTGGTTTAACTTTTACAATTTTTGCGGGAAACTCGGATGAAAAAAAAAACTTGCGACGGGGATATTGGTGAAGAGGTTAGCATTTCGAAAAGAAAACAATCTATCATCACCGACGTAATTCATTTCACGGATTAGATCTGTATGTTGTAATATCTACACTAACAGGTAAAGATGACTTGATGTGTTTTAACAACGAACTGTCACTGAACAGTCTAGACAGGACTCCCAAAACGGAGTTAACTCCCAAGTCTTTGGCTCCATCATGCATTGCGGTAAAATGGCGTTCCTAATGTAAACAACGTGCGAGTTATGTCCCTTAGTTCTAAATAAATCTCTAAAATTGGCCAAAAACACGACAAAAATTAATTCTAAACTTACAAAAACATTTCTGAACGTTTATGTGTCATATTAATGTCATATGTTCAAAACCGTTTACTTGTATTACGTAAGATTAATTTTTAAAATGAAAAATTTACCCAAAACTTCGATCACGCACAACTATAACTGTTTTGAAATAAATTTAACGCTTGGATATGTTTATTTATCATTGTTTGTTAAAAGTATAGTCTCATTTTAATCTTTTTCATGCTAAATTATCCAATTATCTTGAATAATTATGTATTTAACATGGTTTCCTAACATCGGAAACGCCGCGAGCGATTATAATTGTTTTGATGATAATTATCAGTTCACTTTAAAGAGTTATTGAATCTAGAGTGACAATTTGTTTCATTTTCTGGGCTTTCAAACAACCAACCCTATTTTTTAAATACCAAAAAGACGTTTTTAATCATCGCTAGAGCAACCAGTTTTTTTTTTTTTTAGTAATCGAAGCTTTTTTCGTTTACGCTCTTATTAATTTGTATGTTTGGTGATTTTAAATTGTAATACAATACGAAATAAGTAAAATTTAATGCAATTTACCTTTTATTAACGATTAAATTCCATGAAAAACACAAAAATATCACTTTTTAAGCATCGTCCAAACGTCCAACGTCGAAGAGAAATTACTTTCTTAAGTGCAAATAAACCCCTATTTCGTGCAAATACGATCGATTGTAAATTATATCCTGGGTCTTTTAAATGATGTTAGAAGTCTGCCAACACATGCAGCACTTTGCAAAACGATTTCTTGTTGACCCCATGTTTTCATCCTAAAAAAGCTATATTTTGTACCAGTGCGCATGCGTAGACTCCCAAAACGGAGTCCAAAATGCTTGCAGAAATTCACTTCCGTTGACTCCGTTTTGGGAGTCCGTCTAGACTGCTGAATGGAGGCCAATTTTGTTCCGTTCGAATTTCCTCAATTGTTTGATGACCAGTTTTAGAAACAGTTAAAGAGACTGTATCGTCCCTGATTATAATTACTAATTAAATTAGTGTTGTAACAAGTACTATATTAATAAATTCTATTTTCAGAAATTTAAAGTTATCAAATGAAATAGAACTTTCTGTCTAACCCAAAACAGCCTATCATAGCCCATTTGGGAGATAACGTTAAGTTCCAACCTGTTTATGTATATTTTGTCTATTGCAAAGAAATCAACAGCTTGTTCTTCTGAATAAATACAGCAAACTCCAGGCAAGCAGAATATGTCCAGGGTTTGACATTAACTTTTTTATTTACTAGACCAGTCGGGCTACTTCAGCAATTTCTCACTAGCCCTGACTCGTTAACCACTAGCCCTGACCAATATTGACAAAAATAAACTAAAAGTAATAAACATAAAATAATATGTAAACGGTGTGGCCGTTGGACCGAGCGCAGATTTAACACAGTGCAGTTTGATTTTTGTAGAATAAAATTTATTTGAAATGCACACAGTAGGATCCGCCTGGCAGTCGGGCTAGTATACAGATATTTAACCCGACCGGACCTATAGTTTACTAGACAAAGTCGGTCGGATGTGCCTTAGTGTTAAACCCTAATGTCAGAGAACAGCATCTTCTCAATCTTTCCATATGCCCCCCATGGAAGGAACCATCACAATTTGTGAACAAAATGGGGGTCTGGTCAACTTGTCAAGTAGTTCTAAACCATACAAAAAGGTACACAGTCAACTTGTCAAGTAGTTCTAAACCATACAAAAAGGTACATAGTCAACTTGTCAAGTATGTCTAAACCATACAAAAAGGTACACAGTCAACTTGTCAAGTAGTACTAAACCATACAAAAAGGTACACAGTCAACTTGTCAAGTAGTACTAAACCATACAAAAAGGTACACAGTCAACTTGTCAAGTAGTACTAAACCATACAAAAAGGTACACAGTCAACTTGTCAAGTAGTTCTAAACCATACAAAAAGGTACATAGTCAACTTGTCAAGTAGTTCTAAACCATACAAAAAGGTACACAGTCAACTTGTCAAGTACTCAAGTAGTTCTAAACCATACAAAAAGATACACAGTCAACTTATCAAGTAATTCTAAACAATACAAAAAGGTACACAGTCAACTTGTCAAGTAGTTCTAAACCATACAAAAAGGTACACAGTCAACTTGTCAAGTACTCAAGTAGTTCTAAACCATACAAAAAGGTACACAGTCAACTTGTCAAGTAATTCTAAACCATAAAAAAAGGTACACAGTCAACTTGTCAAGTAGTTCTAAACCATACAAAAAGGTACATAGTCAACTTGTCAAGTAGTTCTAAACCATACAAAAAGGTACACAGTGAACTTGTCAAGTAGTACTAAACCATACAAAAAGAAACACAGTCAACTTGTCAAGTAGTTCTAAACCATACAAAAAGGTACATAGTCAACTTGTCAAGTAGTTCTAAACCATACAAAAAGGTACACAGTCAACTTGTCAAGTACTCAAGTAGTTCTAAACCATACAAAAAGGTACACAGTCAACCTTTCAAGTAATTCTAAACCATACAAAAAGGTACACAGTCAACTTGTCAAGTAGTTCTAAACCATACAAAAAGGTACACATTCAACTTGTCAAGTAGCTCTAAACCATACAAAGAGGTAGATATTCAACTTGCCAAGTAGTTATAAACCACACAAAGAGGTACATAGTCAACTTGTCAAGTAATTCTAAACCATACAAAAAGGTACACAGTCAACTTGTCAAGTAGATCTTTAGCATACAAAAAGGTACACAGTCAACTTGTCAAGTAATTCTAAACCATACAAAAAGGTACATAGTCAACTTGTCAAGTAGATCTTTAGCATACAAAAAGGTACACAGTCAACTTGTCAAGTAGTTCTAAACCATACAAAAAGGTACACAGTCAACTTGTCAAGTAGTTCTAAACCATACAAAAAGGTACATAGTCAACTTGTCAAGTTGTTCTAAACCATACAAAAAGGTACACAGTCAACTTGTCAAGTAGTTCTAAACCATACAAAAAGGTACATAGTCAACTTGTCAAGTAGTTCTAAACCATACAAAAAGGTACACATTCAACTTGTCAAGTAGTTCTAAACCATACAAAAAGGTACATAGTCAACTTGTCAAGTAGTTCTAAACCATACAAAAAGGTACACAGTCAACTTGTCAAGTACTCAAGTAGTTCTAAACCATACAAAAAGGTACACAGTCAACTTGTCAAGTAATTCTAAACCATACAAAAAGGTACACAGTCAACTTGTCAAGTAATTCTAAACCATACAAAAAGGTACACAGTCAACTTGTCAAGTAGTTCTAAACCATACAAAAAGGTACACATTCAACTTGTCAAGTAGTTCTAAACCATACAAAAAGGTACATAGTCAACTTGTCAAGTAGTTCTAAACCATACAAAAAGGTACATAGTCAACTTGTCAAGTAATTCTAAACCATACAAAAAGGTACACAGTCAACTTGTCAAGTACTCAAGTAGTTCTAAACCATACAAAAAGGTACATAGTCAACTTGTCAAGTTGTTCTAAACCATACAAAAAGGTACACAGTCAACTTGTCAAGTAGTTCTAAACCATACAAAAAGGTACACAGTCAACTTGTCAAGTAGTTCTAAACCATACAAAAAGGTACACATTCAACTTGTCAAGTAGTTCTAAACCATACAAAAAGGTACATAGTCAACTTGTCAAGTAGTTCTAAACCATACAAAAAGGTACACAGTCAACTTGTCAAGTACTCAAGTAGTTCTAAACCATACAAAAAGGTACACAGTCAACTTGTCAAGTAATTCTAAACCATACAAAAAGGTACACAGTCAACTTGTCAAGTAGTTCTAAACCATACAAAAAGGTACACAGTCAACTTGTCAATTAATTCTAAACCATACAAAAAGGTACACAGTCAACTTGTCAAGTAGTTCTAAACCATACAAAAAGGTACACAGTCAACTTGTCAAGTAGTTCTAAACCATACAAAAAGGTACATAGTCAACTTGTCAAGTAGTTCTAAACCATACAAAAAGGTACATAGTCAACTTGTCAAGTAATTCTAAACCATACAAAAAGGTACACAGTCAACTTGTCAAGTACTCAAGTAGTTCTAAACCATACAAAAAGGTACACAGTCAACTTGTCAAGTAATTCTAAACAATACAAAAAGGTACACAGTCAACTTGTCAAGTAGTTCTAAACCATACAAAAAGGTACACAGTCAACTTGTCAAGTACTCAAGTAGTTCTAAACCATACAAAAAGGTACACAGTCAACTTTTCAAGTAATTCTAAACCATACAAAAAGGTACACAGTCAACTTGTCAAGTAGTTCTAAACCATACAAAAAGGTACACATTCAACTTGTCAAGTAGCTCTAAACCATACAAAGAGGTAGACATTCAACTTGCCAAGTAGTTATAAACCACACAAAGAGGTACATAGTCAACTTGTCAAGTAATTCTAAACCATACAAAAAGGTACACAGTCAACTTGTCAAGTAGATCTTTAGCATACAAAAAGGTACACAGTCAACTTGTCAAGTAATTCTAAACCATACAAAAAGGTACATAGTCAACTTGTCAAGTAGATCTTTAGCATACAAAAAGGTACACAGTCAACTTGTCAAGTAGTTCTAAACCATACAAAAAGGTACACAGTCAACTTGTCAAGTAGTTCTAAACCATACAAAAAGGTACACAGTGAACTTGTCAAGTAGTACTAAACCATACAAAAAGAAACACAGTCAACTTGTCAAGTAGTTCTAAACCATACAAAAAGGTACATAGTCAACTTGTCAAGTAGTTCTAAACCATACAAAAAGGTACACAGTCAACTTGTCAAGTACTCAAGTAGTTCTAAACCATACAAAAAGGTACACAGTCAACTTTTCAAGTAATTCTAAACCATACAAAAAGGTACACAGTCAACTTGTCAAGTAGTTCTAAACCATACAAAAAGGTACACATTCAACTTGTCAAGTAGCTCTAAACCATACAAAGAGGTAGACATTCAACTTGCCAAGTAGTTATAAACCACACAAAGAGGTACATAGTCAACTTGTCAAGTAATTCTAAACCATACAAAAAGGTACACAGTCAACTTGTCAAGTAGATCTTTAGCATACAAAAAGGTACACAGTCAACTTGTCAAGTAATTCTAAACCATACAAAAAGGTACATAGTCAACTTGTCAAGTAGATCTTTAGCATACAAAAAGGTACACAGTCAACTTGTCAAGTAGTTCTAAACCATACAAAAAGGTACACAGTCAACTTGTCAAGTAGTTCTAAACCATACAAAAAGGTACATAGTCAACTTGTCAAGTTGTTCTAAACCATACAAAAAGGTACACAGTCAACTTGTCAAGTAGTTTTAAACCATACAAAAAGGTACATAGTCAACTTGTCAAGTAGTTCTAAATCATACAAAAAGGTACACATTCAACTTGTCAAGTAGTTCTAAACCATACAAAAAGGTACATAGTCAACTTGTCAAGTAGTTCTAAACCATACAAAAAGGTAAACAGTCAACTTGTCAAGTACTCAAGTAGTTCTAAACCATACAAAAAGGTACACAGTCAACTTGTCAAGTAATTCTAAACCATACAAAAAGGTACACAGTCAACTTGTCAAGTAGTTCTAAACCATACAAAAAGGTACACAGTCAACTTGTCAAGTAATTCTAAACCATACAAAAAGGTACACAGTCAACTTGTCAAGTAGTTCTAAACCATACAAAAAGGTACACATTCAACTTGTCAAGTAGTTCAAAACCATACAAAAAGGTACATAGTCAACTTGTCAAGTAGTTCTAAACCATACAAAAAGGTACATAGTCAACTTGTCAAGTAATTCTAAACCATACAAAAAGGTACACAGTCAACTTGTCAAGTACTCGAGTAGTTCTAAACCATACAAAAAGGTACACAGTCAACTTGTCAAGTAATTCTAAACCATACAAAAAGGTACACAGTCGACTTGTCAAGTAGTTCTAAACCATACAAAAAGGTACACAGTCAACTTGTCAAGTACTCAAGTAGTTCTAAACCATACAAAAAGGTACACAGTCAACTTGTCAAGTAATTCTAAACCATACAAAAAGGTACACAGTCAACTTGTCAAGTAGTTCTAAACCATACAAAAAGGTACATAGTCAACTTGTCAAGTAGTTCTAAACCATACAAAAAGGTACACAGTCAACTTGTCAAGTAGTACTAAACCATACAAAAAGGTACACAGTCAACTTGTCAAGTAGTTCTAAACCATACAAAAAGGTACATAGTCAACTTGTCAAGTAGTTCTAAACCATACAAAAAGGTACACAGTCAACTTGTCAAGTACTCAAGTAGTTCTAAACCATACAAAAAGGTACACAGTCAACTTGTCAAGTAATTCTAAACCATACAAAAAGGTACACAGTCAACTTGTCAAGTAGTTCTAAACCATACAAAAAGGTACATAGTCAACTTGTCAAGTAGTTCTAAACCATACAAAAAGGTACACAGTCAACTTGTCAAGTAGTACTAAACCATACAAAAAGGTACACAGTCAACTTGTCAAGTAGTTCTAAACCATACAAAAAGGTACATAGTCAACTTGTCAAGTAGTTCTAAACCATACAAAATGGTACACAGTCAACTTGTCAAGTACTCAAGTAGTTCTAAACCATACAAAAAGGTACACAGTCAACTTGTCAAGTACTCAAGTAGTTCTAAACCATACAAAAAGGTACACAGTCAACTTGTCAAGTAGTTCTAAACCATACAAAAAGGTACACAGTCAACTTGTCAAGTAATTCTAAACCATACAAAAAGGTACACAGTCAACTTGTCAAGTAGTTCTAAACCATACAAAAAGGTACACATTCAACTTGTCAAGTAGTTCTAAACCATACAAAAAGGTACATAGTCAACTTGTCAAGTAGTTCTAAACCATACAAAAAGGTACATAGTCAACTTGTCAAGTAATTCTAAACCATACAAAAAGGTACACAGTCAACTTGTCAAGTACTCAAGTAGTTCTAAACCATACAAAAAGGTACACAGTCAACTTGTCAAGTAATTCTAAACCATACAAAAAGGTACATAGTCAACTTGTCAAGTAGTTCTAAACCATACAAAAAGGTACACAGTCAACTTGTCAAGTACTCAAGTAGTTCTAAACCATACAAAAAGGTACACAGTCAACTTGTCAAGTAATTCTAAACCATAAAAAAAGGTACACAGTCAACTTGTCAAGTAGTTCTAAACCATACAAAAAGGTACATAGTCAACTTGTCAAGTAGTTCTAAACCATACAAAAAGGTACACAGTGAACTTGTCAAGTAGTACTAAACCATACAAAAAGAAACACAGTCAACTTGTCAAGTAGTTCTAAACCATACAAAAAGGTACATAGTCAACTTGTCAAGTAGTTCTAAACCATACAAAAAGGTACACAGTCAACTTGTCAAGTAGCTCTAAACCATACAAAGAGGTAGACATTCAACTTGCCAAGTAGTTATAAACCACACAAAGAGGTACATAGTCAACTTGTCAAGTAATTCTAAACCATACAAAAAGGTACACAGTCAACTTGTCAAGTAGATCTTTAGCATACAAAAAGGTACACAGTCAACTTGTCAAGTAATTCTAAACCATACAAAAAGGTACATAGTCAACTTGTCAAGTAGATCTTTAGCATACAAAAAGGTACACAGTCAACTTGTCAAGTAGTTCTAAACCATACAAAAAGGTACACAGTCAACTTGTCAAGTAGTTCTAAACCATACAAAAAGGTACATAGTCAACTTGTCAAGTTGTTCTAAACCATACAAAAAGGTACACAGTCAACTTGTCAAGTAGTTTTAAACCATACAAAAAGGTACATAGTCAACTTGTCAAGTAGTTCTAAATCATACAAAAAGGTACACATTCAACTTGTCAAGTAGTTCTAAACCATACAAAAAGGTACATAGTCAACTTGTCAAGTAGTTCTAAACCATACAAAAAGGTAAACAGTCAACTTGTCAAGTACTCAAGTAGTTCTAAACCATACAAAAAGGTACACAGTCAACTTGTCAAGTAATTCTAAACCATACAAAAAGGTACACAGTCAACTTGTCAAGTAGTTCTAAACCATACAAAAAGGTACACAGTCAACTTGTCAAGTAATTCTAAACCATACAAAAAGGTACACAGTCAACTTGTCAAGTAGTTCTAAACCATACAAAAAGGTACACATTCAACTTGTCAAGTAGTTCTAAACCATACAAAAAGGTACATAGTCAACTTGTCAAGTAGTTCTAAACCATACAAAAAGGTACATAGTCAACTTGTCAAGTAATTCTAAACCATACAAAAAGGTACACAGTCAACTTGTCAAGTACTCGAGTAGTTCTAAACCATACAAAAAGGTACACAGTCAACTTGTCAAGTAATTCTAAACCATACAAAAAGGTACACAGTCGACTTGTCAAGTAGTTCTAAACCATACAAAAAGGTACACAGTCAACTTGTCAAGTACTCAAGTAGTTCTAAACCATACAAAAAGGTACACAGTCAACTTGTCAAGTAATTCTAAACCATACAAAAAGGTACACAGTCAACTTGTCAAGTAGTTCTAAACCATACAAAAAGGTACATAGTCAACTTGTCAAGTAGTTCTAAACCATACAAAAAGGTACACAGTCAACTTGTCAAGTAGTACTAAACCATACAAAAAGGTACACAGTCAACTTGTCAAGTAGTTCTAAACCATACAAAAAGGTACATAGTCAACTTGTCAAGTAGTTCTAAACCATACAAAAAGGTACACAGTCAACTTGTCAAGTACTCAAGTAGTTCTAAACCATACAAAAAGGTACACAGTCAACTTGTCAAGTAATTCTAAACCATACAAAAAGGTACACAGTCAACTTGTCAAGTAGTTCTAAACCATACAAAAAGGTACATAGTCAACTTGTCAAGTAGTTCTAAACCATACAAAAAGGTACACAGTCAACTTGTCAAGTAGTACTAAACCATACAAAAAGGTACACAGTCAACTTGTCAAGTAGTTCTAAACCATACAAAAAGGTACATAGTCAACTTGTCAAGTAGTTCTAAACCATACAAAAAGGTACAGAGTCAACTTGTCAAGTACTCAAGTAGTTCTAAACCATACAAAAAGGTACACAGTCAACTTGTCAAGTACTCAAGTAGTTCTAAACCATACAAAAAGGTACACAGTCAACTTGTCAAGTAGTTCTAAACCATACAAAAAGGTACACAGTCAACTTGTCAAGTAATTCTAAACCATACAAAAAGGTACACAGTCAACTTGTCAAGTAGTTCTAAACCATACAAAAAGGTACACATTCAACTTGTCAAGTAGTTCTAAACCATACAAAAAGGTACATAGTCAACTTGTCAAGTAGTTCTAAACCATACAAAAAGGTACATAGTCAACTTGTCAAGTAATTCTAAACCATACAAAAAGGTACACAGTCAACTTGTCAAGTACTCAAGTAGTTCTAAACCATACAAAAAGGTACACAGTCAACTTGTCAAGTAATTCTAAACAATACAAAAAGGTACTTAGTCAACTTGTCAAGTAGTTCTAAACCATACAAAAAGGTACACAGTCAACTTGTCAAGTACTCAAGTAGTTCTAAACCATACAAAAAGGTACACAGTCAACTTGTCAAGTAATTCTAAACCATAAAAAAAGGTACACAGTCAACTTGTCAAGTAGTTCTAAACCATACAAAAAGGTACATAGTCAACTTGTCAAGTAGTTCTAAACCATACAAAAAGGTACACAGTGAACTTGTCAAGTAGTACTAAACCATACAAAAAGAAACACAGTCAACTTGTCAAGTAGTTCTAAACCATACAAAAAGGTACATAGTCAACTTGTCAAGTAGTTCTAAACCATACAAAAAGGTACACAGTCAACTTGTCAAGTAGCTCTAAACCATACAAAGAGGTACACAGTCAACTTGCCAAGTAGTTATAAACCACACAAAGAGGTACATAGTCAACTTGTCAAGTAATTCTAAACCATACAAAAAGGTACACAGTCAACTTGTCAAGTAGATCTTTAGCATACAAAAAGGTACACAGTCAACTTGTCAAGTAATTCTAAACCATACAAAAAGGTACATAGTCAACTTGTCAAGTAGATCTTTAGCATACAAAAAGGTACACAGTCAACTTGTCAAGTAGTTCTAAACCATACAAAAAGGTACACAGTCAACTTGTCAAGTAGTTCTAAACCATACAAAAAGGTACATAGTCAACTTGTCAAGTTGTTCTAAACCATACAAAAAGGTACACAGTCAACTTGTCAAGTAGTTTTAAACCATACAAAAAGGTACATAGTCAACTTGTCAAGTAGTTCTAAACCATACAAAAAGGTACACATTCAACTTGTCAAGTAGTTCTAAACCATACAAAAAGGTACATAGTCAACTTGTCAAGTAGTTCTAAACCATACAAAAAGGTAAACAGTCAACTTGTCAAGTACTCAAGTAGTTCTAAACCATAAAAAAGGTACACAGTCAACTTGTCAAGTAATTCTAAACCATACAAAAAGGTACACAGTCAACTTGTCAAGTAGTTCTAAACCATACAAAAAGGTACACAGTCAACTTGTCAAGTAATTCTAAACCATACAAAAAGGTACACAGTCAACTTGTCAAGTAGTTCTAAACCATACAAAAAGGTACATAGTCAACTTGTCAAGTAGTTCTAAACCATACAAAAAGGTACATAGTCAACTTGTCAAGTAATTCTAAACCATACAAAAAGGTACACAGTCAACTTGTCAAGTACTCAAGTAGTTCTAAACCATACAAAAAGGTACACAGTCAACTTGTCAAGTACTCAAGTAGTTCTAAACCTGTAAAAAAGTTACAAAGTCAACTTGTCAAGTAATTCTAAACCATACAAAAAGGTACACAGTCAACTTGTCAAGTAGTTCTAAACCATACAAAAAGGTACATAGTCAACTTGTCAAGTAGTTCTAAACCATACAAAAAGGTACACAGTCAACTTGTCAAGTAGTACTAAACCATACAAAAAGGTACACAGTCAACTTGTCAAGTAGTTCTAAACCATACAAAAAGGTACATAGTCAACTTGTCAAGTAGTTCTAAACCATACAAAAAGGTACACAGTCAACTTGTCAAGTACTCAAGTAGTTCTAAACCATACAAAAAGGTACACAGTCAACTTGTCAAGTAATTCTAAACCATACAAAAAGGTACACAGTCAACTTGTCAAGTAGTTCTAAACCATACAAAAAGGTACATAGTCAACTTGTCAAGTAGTTCTAAACCATACAAAAAGGTACACAGTCAACTTGTCAAGTAGTACTAAACCATACAAAAAGGTACACAGTCAACTTGTCAAGTAGTTCTAAACCATACAAAAAGGTACATAGTCAACTTGTCAAGTAGTTCTAAACCATACAAAAAGGTACACAGTCAGCTTGTCAAGTACTCAAGTAGTTCTAAACCATACAAAAAGGTACACAGTCAACTTGTCAAGTAATTCTAAACCATACAAAAAGGTACACAGTCAACTTGTCAAGTAGTTCTAAACCATACAAAAAGGTACACAGTCAACTTGTCAAGTAGTTCTAAACCATACAAAAAGGTACACAGTCAACTTGTCAAGTACTCAAGTAGTTCTAAACCATACAAAAAGGTACACAGTCAACTTGTCAAGTAATTCTTAACCATACAAAAAGGTACACAGTCAACTTGTCAAGTAGTTCTAAACCATACAAAAAGGTACATAGTCAACTTGTCAAGTAGTTCTAAACCATACAAAAAGGTACACATTCAACTTGTCAAGTATGTCTAAACCATACAAAAAGGTACATAGTCAACTTGTCAAGTAGTTCTAAACCATACAAAAAGGTTCACAGTCAACTTGTCAAGTAGTACTAAACCATACAAAAAGGTACACAGTCAACTTGTCAAGTAGTTCTAAACCATACAAAAAGGTACATAGTCAACTTGTCAAGTAGTTCTAAACCATACAAAAAGGTACACAGTCAGCTTGTCAAGTACTCAAGTAGTTCTAAACCATACAAAAAGGTACACAGTCAACTTGTCAAGTAATTCTAAACCATACAAAAAGGTACACAGTCAACTTGTCAAGTAGTTCTAAACCATACAAAAAGGTACACAGTCAACTTGTCAAGTAGTTCTAAACCATACAAAAAGGTACACAGTCAACTTGTCAAGTAGATCTTTAGCATACAAAAAGGTACACAGTCAACTTGTCAAGTAGTTCTAAACCATACAAAAAGGTACACGGTCAACTTGTCAAGTAGTTCTAAACCATACAAAAAGGTACACAGTCAACTTGTCAAGTAGTTCTAAACCATACAAAAAGGTACACAGTCAACTTGTCAAGTATGTCTAAACCATACAAAAAGGTACACAGTCAACTTATCAAGTAGTTCTAAACCATACAAAAAGGTACACAGTCAACTTGTCAAGTAGGTCTAAACCATACAAAAAGGTACACAGTCAACTTGTCAAGTATGTCTAAACCATACAAAAAGGTACACAGTCAACTTGTCAAGTAGTTCTAAACCATACAAAAAGGTACACGGTCAACTTGTCAAGTAGTTCTAAAGTCTAAACTGTGTAAAAAGGAACATTTCAAATAATTCTAAACAGGTTCTTTAATTTTATACTAAGTTTCCTTGTTCTGAAGCGTATAAAAAGGTACCACATGGACTGCTCCTTGGTCAGCAGCTGGTCAGTACCTCATGGACTGGTCCTTGGTCAGTAGGGCCAGCAGAGACTTATCCTATCAGTCTTGTTAGGCTACTGTGATTCTTGTTTCCCTGTTAGTGTTTGAACTAGTGGTTCCTGATACCAAGAGGTTATAACATCTGAAATCACCAAATGCGCCCCTTGTTTATGGGGTCCAATGTTCGTGGGTAACTCTAGCCCTCTTGCCCTCAACTTTTTACATCCCCACGAACATATACACAACCATTTGTTCAATATTTATCAAAATTTTCCAGAATACACACCAATGAAATTATGTCCCCATGAACCAGGAACATTTTGGCTACCCCAAAAAATTGACCCCCAAAAATGATTCCACAGAATGTATCTACCGAATGCAGGTAGTATATTTATCCAACTGCATTTCCTGGATGTTCTGTTTAGAAATCAATTTTAAGATTTTTTGTTCCCACAGCCTCCTTCCTACCCAGAGGTTATGATTTCCGGGGGTGGATCAAGTAGTTTGACTCACCGAGAAAATGCCAAGTCAGCATTTCTGCCCCACAATGAGACGGTGTGGAAGAGAGCACTACACGCTTGGTAATGATTCTTACTTTGATCATTTATGTGTAACAGTATTCAAGCCTAGAGAGACAGACTAACAGACAAACAGACTAAGGTCTATTACAGTCTCTCTTACATGGTCTCTCAACAGAAGTTATGATAGCGAACCGTAGCATTGTGCGTCCGTTGTTTACTTGCCTTGACTGATTGCCTATTATGACGTCACTTTGTTTTGGAGTCGCAAAGATTTATTTACGTCACCGTTTACAAATCAACAAATTAGAGGGGATTATTTTGAAATAGAGGGAATGTTATCTAGATATTATTCCTAGCCGGTCAATATTAAAAAGATATTGACCGGTCAATATTTTTCGTACGAGCTATTACAATTATTGACCATTTGTCTATATAGAGTTATATAGTGAGAATATACTACTGAATATAACAAATATATGTATGACATACAAACCAATACTGTGCAAGTTGGAGAACAATAATGTACTTTTGTTGTGATGAGAACCTTTATAAAAGGCCTCTCAACATACAAATGGTTACAGTAGCCTGGGTAATGACCAAAAATCTTCAGCATGGACTGAAACTTGCTGCTCATATTTCACCGAATTCAATACAGATTACAGTATTTTTTGCTGTAGGTATGAGATGGGCTCTCCAGGTGTATTACTGTGGACTAGTGTATTTCTTGCTGTAGGTATGAGATGGGCTCTCCGGGTGTATTACTGTAGACTAGTGTATTTCTTGCTGTAGGTATGAGATGGGCTCTCCAGGTGTATTCGAGGAAATTGTCAACAGTAGCAGTGAAGGTGAGAAGTTTGAATATATTAAATTATGAATTCTTCTGAAGTTATTTTGTCCATATACTAATCAAGAAAAATATTGGGGGGAGGGTAGGGGGGTTTAATTTTTGGTAATTTTACTATCTGAGTTTGAACATTGATTAACTATTGTAAAATCCATGAAATCTAACACACACATGTATATATACATGACTGAGTTTTTCTACTTTTAATTTGATTCAGAAATTTTTTTTCGGGGGGGGGGGGTAATTTTAAATTATTAAATTTGAATTGTCCACATTGTCCTATATGCATATTGCATTAAAACATTATTCTGCTTACGTACATGTAAATACCACTATAAATGCACCTACCCATATATATTTTGAAATCAAAATCCAAAAATTTGTAATTTCAGAAAAATTGTTTTATGCTATGATAAATATTTGCACCTGCAGAAAAAAACCCCCAGTTGTTTATTCATAGAATCATTTTAACAAGAGCTTGGATTTGGGGTAAATATGTCAAACAGCAATGTGACGTAGGCCTGTCTATTTCATTGCTGGACACTCAGCCTTAGCTTTTTGAAATCCACACGATTTTGGCTTTTGAGCTAAGACTATGCAATCTAAGATCTATGCATGTTTTTTTCACTCGAAACCAGCCTCATTTTTAACTTGTTTTAATGCAAGAAAAGATTCAGTTACAATGTATGTCCTTTCGAAAGTCCAAGGTCTTGTTACAGAGGTTCTACTTTGAAAACTGATGTTAGCGTAGCATCCAGCCTCCATTGTTTTTTTCAGTCCCTGACTGGGTCGGTGTTGCTGCCAAGAAAACCTTGACCTTTGTTCGGTGGGCCAACTCCCTCCATGGTTCTATCTTCCCCCATCTCTCTGTGAGTATAGGACTAGAACGTGTGTAATACATGTACAGTATAGGACTAGAACACTTGTAATACATGTACAGTATAGGACTAGAACGTGTGTAATACATGTACACTAGGGAAGTCCTAGGGACCAATGGATTTACTTCATTATATCTGTAATTTGTTATATCCGTATAACGAATTCGTAATTACTATAGCGAATTCACTATATACATGTTTTCTTTCACCAGACTATAATTTTTGCTAATTAAGGCTTAGAATAAAAATACATTACTTTGATGCCTTTCATAATCGGATGGTGAATTGAAAAATTTGTGAAAAATAATAAATTCATTCAAACTATTATGTTAAATGGTAGTGCAAACTTTTTAATTTGTAAAGAAGTTTCTTTTAAAAGTGTTAATTTCGTTATTATTCACCTCTACGGGACTCAAAATCAGTTTGTTATATCCGTAAATTCGTTATATTCAAAAGCGTTTTAACCGTAAAATTTTGCAAAGATTTAATAAGAATTTTTACCAAGGACTTAAAAAAACTCCGTTTATATCTGAGAATTTGCTATATTCGTGTTTGTATTAAACAAGTTTCATTGTAGCTAGTATGTAGTGTGTTATTACTGTTTATGTAGCCTAAACTTGTTGAAATTTGAGAAAACATCTCTCAATTCTATCATGAACTGGTTAATGTTAAAATGATTTGACTGTCTTTCATAATCTTTGTTGGAAAAGTTGATATTTAAGTTTATGACTACAGTATTTGTTCTTTTTAAAGCTGTACTGTGAAAATATATACATATGCATTGCTGAATATATCCATGGTTACTGTTATATAGATGTCAAATGAAGAAATCATTACCAAGTTCTCGGACATTGTGAACTGGTAAGTCATTAACAGGCAAGGTCAATATATTATAAAAGGGCAATTTTTCAGATATTGTAAGTAGCAAGAACTGGTAGGGCCATATTGAATTAACTCAGAGTCTGCTCACGTCTATTCAAATGGTTCTGCCAGACCGGGAGTCTAATTTTATTGCCTTTTGAATAAAAAAAATAAGCTTTGAATTGATATTTTAGAAAAATTGGCAATTAAGGCTTTACTTGAAATATTGGAAGCATTGGGAAAACAAGATCAATTCAAGAACAAATTTTGTTTTATGTTAATTGGCATACGCAATAAAGATATGGACAAGATTTGCAAATGTTATGAACATGAACTTCTGTTATCATTAAATGTTTACATCTCTGTCGTTATCTAGGTCTAGGAGTCCTGTAAAAGCTTTTGCTTGGCATCCTCACACCCTCAAATTTGCTTATGCCCTTGGAGACGATTCCATCAAAGTGCATTCTGGGAAGAGTGACCTAGTGCCCACGCTCAAACACAAACTACAGAAGAACGTGGCAGACTTAGCGTGGCAGTGAGTGTTCAGAGCCTTTATCTCTGTGTTTCATGAAATTATATCTAGTTAATTAACTGATGTGCATATCTTTTACATTAGAGGATTGACAATACTATTAAAGGGGGGAATGTGACAATTTAGTAGGTTCAAAATTTCTTAATACTGAAAAATTGATATAGCTTAAAATTTCATTTTCTAGAGTGATATGGTGGGGGTTATTTTTGAAAATTTTGCCACAAGAAAACTCAAAATCTGCACACACTCTTAAATAGTACAAAATGACTGTGTCAAATGTTTGTCAGACTTACTTCGTTTCATTTAGACTTTTGAATTTGTTTGGTTTGGTTTCGTTTCGATTGGTTTTACTTTCGTTTCATTATGTTCGGTTTTGTATCGATTTCTTTTTTTCCTGGCAGTAGCCTGTCAGTCCTGTAATGTCTGTGTTGTGTTTTTAGGCCTCAGTCTGCCTCGGTCCTAGCAGTAGCCTGTCAGTCCTGTAATGTCTGTGTTGTGTTTTTAGGCCTCAGTCTGCCTCGGTCCTGACAGTAGCCTGTCTGTCCTGTAATGTCTGTGTTGTGTTTTTAGGCCTCAGTCTGCCTCGGTGCTGGCAGTAGCCTGTCAGTCCTGTGTTCTCATCTGGCACGTGGAGCCCACATCACTGGCCACCAGGTACTCATATCTCACCTGTACCTAGTTAGCTTAAATCTCTCCTTCTCAAATCTTACCTGTACATTTTGTACATACCTAATATACCTATATCTCACTTCAACATACCAGGTATGTTATACCTTAAATGTAAATACCAGGTATGTCTTTTACCTTTCAGACCGTCTACGAGTTCCTGCCAGGTGTTACAACAACAGAACCACGCCCCCGTCACCTGTCTGGCCTGGGACCCCAGCGGTCGCATCCTCCTGTCTGCCTCGCCGGTCGACACTTCTTTAATGGTTAGGATACAGTGTTTGTGACATTAATACTGATCTAGACAGTACATACAAGTATTTTTATCCTCCTCTCGGATGGTTAGGAAATTATGTAATATAAGTACAGTACAGTACTGACATTGTTAATGAATGTGTTTTAATGTTTAACTTTATTTAAAATTTTGAATTTAATCCCTGCTAAAACGATGCCATATTTAAAGTAGTTTTTAGTAGTGAACATTGGCAATGTAATTTTGTTTAGATACTTATGATACTTATTATTACCTATAAGGTTAGTTACTGACTCACTTCGGAAATATATTGGGTTGATCAATCTCATAGATGGCGAGGCAAAGCCGAGCCGTCTATGAGATTGATCAACCCAACATATTTCCGTAGTGCTCGCCCAATTTAACTCATTAAAACTCTTCAAAATTTTCATAATTTTCATCCTCACCTTTCAAATACTCTTTAAAAATTTTTGCTTCACCCATGTTTACTTACAATGTTTTGTTGCTATTCAATTTTAAATGTTTCCCCCTTTCCTCTGCAGAGATTTGAGCAAATTTCGACGTTGCTATTTTGTTCTGCTCCAGACAAAACAATGTGACGTCAATATTCTAAGGGCGACTACTCTAATTTTAAAGAATTTTAAAGAGCAACTACTCCAAATACTTTAAGAACTTACAGCATGTGGTTTATGTATCAAATACTACGAAATGTTGAAATGATTAAGCGAAGCGTCGGTTAATGATGGCCATATTGCCTAATATTATTTCTCACCGCATAAACATAGAGATATATGAGGCAATCACGTGCTATTTGTAAACCAATGAAAGTTTGACATTTCAGTCCAAGGGAAAACTATTATTAATAATGACCATGTGATGATTGAACAGCATATATAGTCAATATGAAATTGTTAATGTTACAGCACATATGTGATTTTGATCAAATTATAGGCAGATATTGATACTATATTACTTTAATTAACTATCAATCCACATTGTATGTTAATATTGTGATAACGTTGTAGGCTTGGGATGTCCCCATGGAGACGTGTGTTCCGCTTCGGCGGTTAGGAGGGGGTGGGGTCTCCCTCATCAGGTGGTCACCAGACGGATCCAAAGTCTTCTCAGCCACGCCTTCCCAGCTGTTCAGGTATTTGATGGGAATTCGTAGTGTCTCTATTTAAGTCCTAAGTTTTCTCTACTACTTTCTCAGCTGTAACTCCAGTGGAAGGTCTAAAACCAAAGTCCTTAAAATCTAAGGGCTTCATCGCGTCTTCTTCTTAAATATGTAATTCAAGGAAAGTTATTTGAAGGAGAACTAACCTTAGGCCAAATAAAAGTGCAAATGCCAGAACTTATGTCCTTATTGAAACTCAAAGTCTTGTCTGCCACTTCTTGGCTGTACAGGTAACTACAGGTACAGGTAACTGATGGGAATGCTCAGTGTCTCTATTGAAGTCCACAGTCCCTTCAGCTGTTCATGTAACTCCAGTGGAAATTCTAAAACGAAAGTCCTTTCAGCTGTTCATGTAACTCCAGTGGAAATTCTAAAACTAAAGTCCTTTAAGTCTGAGTTCTTCATTGTCACATCTTACTTTTAAGTAATTCAAGGAAAGTCTGAAGTTATTTTAGAGAAAACTTACCTTTGGCCAACAATTTTATACATGTAAGTGCTAATACCAGAACTAAAGTCCGTATTTTAATATTGAAACCAAAAGTCTTTCCTGCCACAACTTGTGGTCTGACCAGGTTATATCCCAGTGAGATTCCTTAGAGATGAAAGATGAAACTTAAACTTTTTATGTAAGACAGTACTGTATAATATATATACACAAGGAGGAATAAACTACAAACAGATTTGTGATATTTTTTTATAAATAGGGGTTGGTACGTGATCAAATCTTGTAGGCTTTATGGGATTTGATCATGTGACGAACCCATACTTATATCCCAATGCACAATTAAAAATGATACCTTATTTCTTCTACTGATTAAAACTACTAACTAAAAATATATTTTAGATCCAGTATATTTCATATTGAAACAGAGATTTCTTCTTTATACTGGTTATATTAAGACTTTGAATTTCAGGGTGTGGGAAACCAAACAATGGACGTGTGAGGTCTGGACCAAATGTACAAGTCGTTGTAAGGTAGTGTACAAGTCGTTGTAAGGTAGTGTACAAGTCCATGTAAGGTAGTGTACAAGTTGTTTTAAGGTAGAGTACATTAGTACAAGTCATTGTAAGGTACAGTACAAGTTTTTTTTTTAAGTAGTGTACAAGTCGTAACGTTATTTTAAACAACAAATGGAAGAGAGATGCTAAGGGGAGGTGAATCAGGTGAGCAAATTAAAGAGACAGGGGGGGAATCTATTCTCTCTCAGTTGCTTTGTACCATAAAGGCACAGGAGTCTGCTATAGGTAGGGGCATAATATATAGAATATCACACTTTTGTTTTGATCTCGGCCCTGGTATCAGACTGAGCGGTTGGTATTGGCTCAAGCCAGAAGGGCGCGGCCTGGACGATACCATCCGAGGGCTGATACCAGGGTCGAGATCAAAACAAAAGTGTGATGTTGTTTATATCATATTTCTAAAATCAAAGACTTTAATTCAAATTTAAATTCCAAATGAGGAATATAATGTATCATGAAGAAGCTATAGATTTTTTTTCGGATTTACAAAACTTGTTCGTTTTTATGTCTTTTTATATGTGTTAAAACTGTAAAAGTTGTCGGACTTTGTTGACAAACCATCGTCATTTGAAATACAGTAGAAGGGAATCTGTCATCTGAAATGAAGTACTATCTTCTAAAATTCAAAATTATCGAGAGATAAACCTCCCTCCTACGCAGCTTCGTTATGAGTCAAATTCTTCCCCTCAGATTCCATTCATAAAGATCCATACTGTTATAGCAACTAGAAAGTTGTTTGAGAACGTACATATATGTACATGTAAGCGCGTCCATTACTTTAACCCCTTAATTTTTACAGTCTAATCTCTGTTTTTCTAAGATTAAGTCTCGTTCCATCCTTCTCTATATCCTCCATAATTTAAACGTTGATTGATATTAAACAAGGGCACCGCTAAGCGGAGCATCCCCTCGCGACATGAGTTATTGTGTGTAGGGATGTATTATTTAGGAATGTATAGTTATGTTAATGATAAGACCACATTCAACTATCCCTACATTACTGCAAAAACTACATTTTCTTTACCTGTACTCGATCTAAATCCAAAAAATATCAAGTTGTTGATTTGAACTGCTTACTTTCACTTTGGTTTCAAAGAAGTGATTTATTCAGAAGCGGAAGATTGATAACTCTTACTCAGAGAGTTCGATTAATAACTCGTATACAAAGTTGGTTATGACATTGATTTAATGAAATAATAATTTATAATAGTATTAATGGTTTTGAAAGGCACATGCATTTTTTATTTTTTATTTTACAGAAGTGTGTGCAATCTATGATAAATATTTTTAGTTTTGAACGAATTTTTTCATAATGTATGCCCCCCCCCCCTCCTTTACAATGGTGTAATTTTATCTTAGTTTTTGCATTAGAAATTGACCTATTAATATGACATTGCATTTGTTTTAATCTTTTACAATGAGGCATACTTGTGCAAAGGTTAAGGAAATTCCATTGGAAGTTTTTTTTTAATTTACTAGAAAATTGAGATGAAGTGCACTCAAATATTTTGGGTTTGAAATCTGAACACTCTCCTATATCTCTATACAGAGCTTTATGGAGATAGATATATTAAAAAATTGGCCATGACCATTTAGCCCTGTTAGAAATATGCAATTTACCCCACAGTGCAAAGTGAGCTCAATTTAACTGCATAATGCATCGGGCTACTAATTACTAATTACAAAATTAATGAGTATAAATATGTATTCAAGAGTTATAACCCTAATGAAATGCATGTACATGTAACTCGTTTTCTCTCACAGGCGGCTTGTTGGAGTCATTTATTTTACAGAGATAGTTATAATCTAAAATTGGCCATGACTATCCAGCTCTATTAGCATGATTAGAAATATGTAATTTACTACCTGTATCATGCCTTTTGCTACTAGTGAAATATATGCACATGTACATGTAACTCTCTCTTTTGTTTTCTCTGACAGGCGGCGTGCTGGAGTCCTGATGGTAGAACCTTGCTGTTTGCAACAGAATCTGAACCAATCATATACTCTCTTACATTTTCCACCAGCATTGATGATACGAGCACTGTGATTGGTGGATCTCAGTCAGCTGTTGTGTCTGTCAGCTTGGCAGAGATGGATCTATCTACAGAGGATGGGAACATTGTAAGGTAAGAACAGTAACTCTTCCTTAGTCCCAGCAGAAACTCTGAGTTTTATCAT
Organism: Magallana angulata; assembly: GCF_025612915.1. Classification (NCBI taxonomy): domain Eukaryota; kingdom Metazoa; phylum Mollusca; class Bivalvia; order Ostreida; family Ostreidae; genus Magallana; species Magallana angulata. The sequence goes on along the minus strand of NC_069119.1, from coordinate 37,467,737 downwards.
AATGGCAAACAGATAGGTTTGGAAACATTTTCCAGTCATATATGGCATATTTTAGGGGGGGGGGTAATATTTTGCAGCAAAATATTGAACCTGAGTTATGAAAATTGCATGTTGTTTTGAACCCAGATTCAAAATTTTGCAGCTTTCAAAGTTTTATATGACTCCCATCTAGGAGGTTTCAATGATTCTCATCCCTTCATAACCAAATCGAGGATAAGCAGCGACCCTATGCGATATTGGCTGGGAGAAGAATTAACTTTAATACCATTCTGATTGTCACAAATAACTGAGAGTAATTTTCATCTGTTGCTGATTGTGACATCATTGGTTGTTTTTTTTTCAGGGTCGGGGGACTAGTGCAGAGCATGGTGATGGACCGACACGGAGAGAGACTGGCGGTCACACTACATGGTATGGTACAGAACCTTTTTACACTGGAGGTCATACTAGGTTTAAAACTTAAAGGCCATGAAAAAAAGCACCGTCTTTAAATTTACCTCATCAGTGTATCCCTCTCAATCAACTGAGTTGGGGCCCTAGATTGGATGTTAGAAAATAATTTACAATTGTTCACTTGTCCTGTGTATACCATGTCTAGCGCTCGTGACGATCGTGCAATTTACTTCTGTCTTTTCATCCATACCTTGACGGTAAAATCCAATGTCTATTAGCACAAATGAATCATCAAAGAAAGCATTTTATTGTTTATATTAACATCTTTCTTTAAGCCAATTGATAAATTGATTATGAAAATTAAGTAAAATTCACTAAATTACCGTTAATGTACGCAAGTACGTCAACTAAAAGAAACAGCCAAATCGCCTCCTGTGAGACTGAGAGTCTGCCGTCGTCATGATTATTTTGTGCAGTACGTGATTTTTCCTAGGTACCGTAGTTGTAGGACTCGACCAATCGATAAACTGGGCGTGTCAAGTTTGGTCCTGTCACTTTCTTGTCAGTTTCAGCCGCTGTAGATTTCGACCAATCAATAAACAGGGCGTGTAGATTTCAATCTGGCTCTTTCTATAGAGCTATGAATTAACTATAAGTTTCCGTAAGAAATAGAGGGAATAATACTTGGTAGATGTAAATATATAAATATGATAGTTTTCAAGATCATCAGAAATATATAATTAGAGCGTTTTAACATCCCATGTATATTGACATGTATACACAGGTGAGCGTGTTTTCCCTTAGGGCTCCACCCCCACCTGAACTTACCTGAGGTTAACCGACCAGTTGAAAACCCCGGTCTTTAAACAAGATATTTTCACTTGTTCTCATCAGAGTGTAAAAGAGAAGACCACATGCAATTTACAGCAAATTGTTGTTCTGATTTGCAGCTTAATTCTTTGTTCACATAAAACGTGTATAAGTACGCTGGTAGAGCTTGCAATGCTTCACTGATGTAGCTGTTGATGTAATAGTATTGTTGACATCATGGACACCATAGGGGTGGGTAACAAATGTTATAATGTATTGATGTCCTTGTTAATCTGTTTGTAGACGACAAGGAACAAGTGTTGCCGTACGTCGCCCTCTTCAGAACTCGAATTAACCCAATGCTGGAAATCACACCTTGGTGAGACCTCACAAATCTTTTCAAAAATTTATTATCTTTAATATCTCCCTCCCCCCCCCCCCCCCTAAGGAAAATGTTTCTTTCTTTACCAGGTTCAGTGGCATTCATTTCATTACGTCAAATTCTGTCGTCACAATGATGAATTTTACTGCCATTTTGATATCAAAAAATTGGAATGACTTTAGTGGTTTAAAAAATTGAGTCATTTTCAATTATCTGGTGCAATCTTCCATTGGAAAAGAATGCCCCTTGAATTTTTCAGCTTGAAAAATAAAATAAAATGTTTTGTCTTATGATTTATTTTACAAATTTGGGTGTATTTCTAAGTCGCAGTTTGTTGCTTTGTCTTTCAGTGGCTTGATTCAGGGAGAGTCTGGGGAATACCCGCTACATGTGTCATTCCAACCCAGTTTTGACAAAGGGGCTCTCCTGTCCATTGTGAGTGTAAATTACAGGTTTAAAATCATGTAAATTAGAAATGTCTTGATTAATATGCAATTCTATAAAAAAATTACAAACTTTACTCTATTAGTAGATAATTTAATAATTTGCACAAATTCATACTTGTGACATTAGTAATGTTTTATTGGTAAAGATGCTGGTAAATGATTTGATTTTTACTGTATTCTATTTCTGCAATATAAAAATGATCAAGAAAATAGCGTAAAAAAGATCATTGCCTGAAAGATATATAGAGTAGTTTTATATGTGGAGACAAGGTACAGTCCCTGAAACGTTCTACTTTCCCATCTTGCCATGTGTTCACTGTGCACTTACAGTGTGTTAACCATGCATTCACTTACAGTGTGTTAACCATGGATTCACGTACAGTGTGTTAACCATGCATTCACTTACAGTGTGTTAACCATGCATTCACTTACAGTGTGTTAACCTTGCATTCACTTACAGTGTGTTAACCATGCATTCACGTACAGTGTGTTAACCATGCATTCACTTACAGTGTGTTAACCATGCATTCACATACAGTGTGTTAACCATGCATTCACTTACAGTGTGTTAACCATGCATTCACTTACAGTGTGTTAACCATGCATTCACTGGCACTCTTGGCTCCGCTCCGTTTGCACTCACAGTTCATAAAGCGCTCACCTTGTGCTCACCGTTCACTTATCATTCAGTCAGATAATATTATATTTAGGTTCATAACAAGACATACCTGTAGTTTAGATCTATTTGTTAATTTTCCTGATTACCAACGAAACACAATTTACGATTTACTTGGAGTCACTCCAAAAAAATCGTTCATCTTGCGTTAACATATTGTTTACTGTGCGTTCACATATTGTTTACCGTGTGTTCACCATTCACTTTGTGCTTCGTTTGCACTCTGCATTCACTCACTATTCATAAGCGCCAACCAGATTCCATTCAGCATGCGCCCACAGTGTGCTCACCATTCACTCAGAACGTTTCAGGGACTGATCCTCAGTACATGTATTTTGATTCTGATTATTTTAGATCTGGAGTTCTGGCGTGGTACGATACGTCCCTCTTTACTTCATTCCCAGTGAGGAGATTCAGAACGTTCAGCACAGACATGTAGCCCCTCCCTCCCTAAACGGACAGATCCTCTCTCCCATACCCTCACACTGACAGCGTCCAGTACAGAAACCCACCCTTAAGGAGCAGACTGATCCTCTATCCCATACCCTCACACTGACAGCGTCCAGTACAGAAACCCACCCTTAAGGAACAGAATGATCCTCTCTCCCATACCCTCACACTGACAGCGTCCAGTACAGAAACCCACCCTTAAGGAACAGATCCTCTCTCCCATACCCTCACACTGACAGCATCCAGTACAGAAACCCACCCTTAAGGAACAGATCCTTTATCCCATACCCTCACACTGATTACAGAGATTATATAGAATACTAGTGATAAAAACAGACAAAAATTCTTCCCTGTGTCATTTTACTGATACCGCTTGACAAACAGACTTATTGTATCCACCATATGCAACCACTGACCATGGTTACTACTGCACAGCTTGTCTCTTCTATTCCCATAGTGCAAGAACCGCAAGTTATTGCCATACAGTAGGTTGATTTATGACTAGAACATACAAACCGTGGTTCTAAACATGAAAAAAGAGAGAGAGAGAGAGAGAGAGAGTCCATTGTGTTACTCTCATAGTGAAACAAGCTAGGACCTATTTTGTATCCTTGTGACGTCTGGGTTTATATTCTCATCAAGCACATCAGACTGTATTCAACATGTCAGTAATTGAAGCAGTGGCATTTATTAACGAAAAAACTGTTTTGATAATTATGCACTTTGTTCTAAATCAACAATTTGCAGCAATATGATTCACATTATAATTCTTTATTACATACTTAGTAATTAAAAAAGTTTTTTTGCATATGTGATAAAGATGACATCCCAAAACTCATATCGTCCTCCGGGGCTGATACAGGTTATCAGCCCTAGGGCTGATACGGATCCGTATCTCACCCCTTGCCTTTTTTCCGTTTCGGCATTTGTGCATGTTTACAGAAGGAAACTAAAACATTTCTTACGTCAACATTTTTAAATGCAGTTGAACACTTCAGTTTTGGAGCAGTTAATTTTAAAACACAGGAAATTCCGGTTCAGTAGCTACATGTTTGGTAAAACAACAAGATCTCATATTTTATTTAATACATGTACAGACTACTTTCAAATAATATTTAAAATCAATTTGTTCAAGTTGATACCTTTTTAATTTTTTTATTACTAAGTATGTAATAAATTTAATAATAAATACCCTTTTCAATATCAAAGCCTGTATCAGCCCTCGACCAATATCATCCCTCGGGCCTTTGGCCCTCTAGCTGATATTGGAGTCTCGGGCTGTTAATACTGGCAGTGATATGGAAAAGGGTATGTATTATTCTCTATTTATATTGTGGAAATTTGTTTTTCTTTATAAATCAGTTTCAAATTTAGTTTGTATTGAATACATGTATATCTGATAGGTACAAAAAGTTTGTTATAGAAATAAAAAATAAATCAAATTCGTTTTAATGAATGACTGCATGGGGTTTAATTTTTTTCAAGATCTTCATAATTATATCAGACCATTGGACGAAAGATGAGGGTTCCCCAATGGTAGCAAAATTTGGAAGTACACAAGTCTACAAAGTTACCAAGTTTGATAAAATCAGATTAATGAAAAAATACTGTTGCAGTACTGGTTAACTGAACAATTTATTCTGTAGACACTTAATGGTTTATTTTTCACATTAAATAAATTTAAAAAAGTCCATCTATACCCAGTAATATTTACATCTACCAAGTATTATTTCCTCTAGTTCTTACGGAAACTTAGTTAATTTATAGCTCTATAAAAACAGATTGGTTGAAATCTACAGCAGTTGAAATTGACAAGAAACTGACAGGACAGAAATCGACACGCCCTGTTTATCGATTGGTCGAAGCCTACAGCAACCCAAGAAAAATAATAACGGACTGCACGAAATATTCATGATGATGTCAGACTAAAAGTCTCACAAGAGACGTTTCTTTTAGCTAACGTACTTTTGTACATTAACAGTAATTAAGTGAATTTTTCATACTCAATAATCAATATGCAGTATTAGTTAAATATAAACAAAGACAGCATTTTATTGTTTAAATAACTGAAAAAGAGTTTATTAACATTTATTACAGGTTAATAGTCAGACAGTCAGTAGTGTTGGTATAACATGTATAAGATATATACACTTATTCACACACATAGTCACTTTGTCACTGTTTAAAGATGTACATGTATTTCATTACATATTATTTAAAGTTTGTTTACATGCAATATTGGATTTGTTTCACGTTTCCCGTTGCTATCTCACCCACAAAGAGGTTGTCTCTGGTGTCCACACATAAAGCATATGGACCCTGTAAGCGAAAGTTGTCAATGTAGCGGAGGAACTGTCCGTCCTGATCCAGGATGTGGATACGGTGGTTGTGAAAGTCTGCTGTCAGGATCCGACCCTGGCTGTCTGTTGTGATGCCGCCTGGACCAAATGATTCCTTGGTAGTAGAGGGAGGACCAGTGTAGGTAAACCGGAGTTTTCCGGCCTGGTTGACCACCACTACTGCACGGGCTTTTAAGTCTGACACACAGATATCTAGGTTCCTGTTTTCACTGATGTAATAACCAGATGAATAGAGAGGCCGTCCATTGTCATTGAATTGAATACATAGTTTCTCTGTGGAGCCAGAGTAACGCACAACTTTTGATTGTTTATCATCAGTGTTCATGACAACCAAGAGGTCACCAGAGGAGGTACTACAGACACCGCGAGGGTTCCAACCCTGTAGTCTGATCACTGGCTGTATCTGTGTATTCTTCACTATGTTTACAGTTCCATCAAAGTAATCAGTATAAACTAGATCCCCACTCCTTGTCACTGCTATGTCCTGTGGACCGTTCCCTGACTTGGTTTGGATTGACTTCAATGGTTTTCCCAAGAGATTATAGAGTCTTATAATATGATCATTACCACCAGTCCATATATCTTCATCACTCAGACAGGTCACACTAGTTATTGGGTTTTTTCCATTAGGGTATCCCTTAAACTCGGTGCTGATTTCCATAATTGTCCGTGGTACATCAATGAGCGGTCTGTTCGGAAGAGAAGACTCAGCACCGGGGGATTCCATAGTGTAGCATTGTTCTTCTGTTTTGATAGATAACGCAGACAGAGAACCAAACTGTTGATAAAGCTGTTCTTTGTTTATCTTCTGAGGGGTAAAACTTGGTAAGGACACTGTGAGTTTTGGAGGCAATCTTTTGAATTTATCATTCCTGGATATATAGGCAGAAACAACACTTACATCATTGGAGTTTAGTAGTATCTTTAGTTCAGCAATGCTCTTGGTGATTTCAGAAATGGTGCGTTTGATTTCATCCTCTTGTTTATCTAGGACAGCCAGGTGTTTGGAGTCCATTTCACCAAGATCTGATTTCAGTTTCTGGATAGTAATGTCTATTTCTCTGTGCAAGTCTTCTCCATGTTTGTCAAAAGCTGTTGTTATTTTCCTAGAGTTTTGAGACAGATCAGCTCTCTGAACTGGGAAGCTAACGGCTATTTCTTGATATTTAGGATAAATTGATTTTTCTAATTCTTGTAAATCTTTCTCTAAGACTTTCTTTTGAAGTTCTAGTGATTTGGCAATGTCAACAAATTCATGACCTTTGTGTTCTTTAGAAGAAGCACACTGCACACAGATAGGAATGTCACATTGTTCACAGTAAAGTACACTTATGTTTGAAGGGTGTTTTGGACATTTTGCAGTAGATCCACGCTTTTCAAATGGCACAACTTTGTGTTCTTTTGATAAATCTGAGAGATGTTCCCCCACACAGGCTTTACACAGATGTATGTGACAAATGTCACAGTACATAGGGGGGCCCGGGGTCTCACATAAACCACACCGTAGCACATCCTGGGCCCAAGTTCGTGTGGCCATAATCAGTCACCCGGAAGCGTTTCTAAGAAAGTTCTGCAATTTAAAAAAAATGAACACCTGAATGAATTGAGTCAACACAAAAAAATTCACTAGTTGAAGCGATAAATACATTTAGGTTTAGATTAGTCACACATATAGGTCTTGGCCTGTTTCTATTACGAAAAAACATTATGCAAAATCTATTGCTTCCTATTTAAAAAAATGATCAAAATCTAACATCCATTTATATTGAAGCAAGTTTTCCAGAAATATCCTGTTTGGAAGAATATTAATAGTCTCTCAAAAGATCCAACAAAGATTAATCATCTTATCAAATGTTTATTAAATGCGCAGATCTTGATGTAGGTTTGGTGTCCTTTATACACCATTTTCCTTCTGGGAAATTAAAATTTCTTCAATTTACAGAATAAAATTTCAATAAATATGCCTAGGAACCCCCAACCCCTCCCCCCGGGAAAACGTAAATTATATCAATTGCGCGCTTTTATTAAATTATAACCAAAACCAATAAGGTCAAGAATATTGGCGATATTACGGATAATTTCAGTTGTTTTAAACGTACATTTAATAACAATTAATAAGACTTGTCCTTTCCACATAAACTTCAGTTAATGATACAAAAAACTATGAGAACAAACCTTTCAATCGCAACTTCTCGGGCCTTTCCTGCAAGCTCGGAAAAAAACACCTCGAATGTATTACCTAGGCGTCCATGACAACCCCCTTTTTTGTAAAACTTGAAATAGAACACATTTTACAATCTGTTGAGATGTGAGCTATACTTCATTAAAGTAAACGATACACACTAAAATATAACACAGAAGCGACATACAAGACTGTCTAGTCGATACTTATTTTAATGAGAAGCGACTCCATTTGTATAAAATTCTGTATAACATCCGGTGTTTTTTAAAGTACATTCTCGGTGTTTTTCCGCGGTGCGTCGATTTACCCAAATGGACCCAAATAGAACGTAAAATTACCCAAATGGAAACAAATGGAAATTGAATGGCATAATTGAAGATTTTATTTAATAATTTCAATCATTATTTTAAATATAATGAGTTTTTTTAATGTAAAAATTTCAAATAAAACAACAATGTCTGACCAAATGGAAAACGAATTTGATAATGTAGTCTTATCAATTATTTTCATGATTTAAATACATGATTTAATTTTTTTTTTCGAATCTATTTCTTGGATTGTTAGCCGTTATAAGTAGTATAACGTTGTCTAGCTCTTGCCACGTTGAGGCCATCCTAATAGATATTTAAAGCCAAAAGAATAAATTGAAAAATTAAACATAAAAATTATAATTTCCGAGCAAAAAAAGATTTTTATGTTTTAAAAATAAAATATGTATTTTCAAATAATTATAATTGTTACTTAGAATTTCATATGACCTTAAAAAATTTTTCAGTCCAAACATCGATTTATTTTAGAAATCAAAAAGTAATTCAAAATTTGATGCATGGAAAATGAACCACATACTGTACAAGTATAAGCGAACAAAAACTAACTTATATACATCTGTATTTAGAAGACAACTAAGGTACTTTATTTTCCAATATCGAAAATAATTATTTGAATTATATTGTTATGATTAAAAAGGTATCTCAAAATGATTATATATCAACAGTTATATTGTAGTGGAACCAAGGATTATCTTTCTTGATCTTGTATTGTACAGTCTGCGAGCGGTGCGTCGATTTTCCCAATTGGACCAAATGGAACTTAAAATGACCCAAATGAACCCAAATGGAAACAAATGGAAATTGAATGGCATAATTCAAGACTTTTTTTTAATAATTTCAATCATTATTTTAAATATAATGAGTTTTTTTAATTGAAAAGTTTCAAAGAAAACATAAAACAACAATTTCTGACCAAATGGAAAAAGTACTGTCGTATATCCACGCAATGGTTGTTTTTTCCCACATCAACGTAAACGTTGTATTCCAGATGCAAACTTTGAGCTTCGTTCTTGAGAGTGGTTTCTTAAACGGAGTCTATTGCCGATAGCAGTGATTTGAGCTGAATTGATTTCTGACAAAAACCTTTTTTTTGATTTGTCGTTCGTGCCTCTTTACTGAATGCGTTGTTACAACGCACTTTGAAAAATTACGCACTTTGAAAGAAATTTTCAAAGTGCGTTAATTTTGGGACTAAGTCAACGCACTTTGAAAAAAATATTTTTTTTTTCAAAGTGCGTTGATATCGTCGATATTAACGCACTTTGAAAAAAAAATGTTCATGGTTTAGTGAAAATAGTTGATAGTTTTATAGACACGTAAAATAAATTATTGTTTTAACCTTGTTTAGCTTAATGTGATATATTTCACAAAAAAGAACTTAATGCATTCTCAGGAAACTTGAATTGATAAACAGTTTCTAGATGAGAATTTTTTTCTTTTCCCATAAGACAATAATTATCGCAGAAAAAAAAAATTCGGGAGGTTTGAGTTATCCAATATGACATAAACTTCATCGCCTAGCAATTGCATTTTCCTTTTTTGAGTATGCAGCAAATTTACCTTTTATCTAGTATGTTGGGATATGCCCGAACGAATATGATTTATATATATGAATAATAGAGATCAATGTACAATAAATTTCAACTAACTTATTACAAATATGATGTGGAAAAAGAATACCTTAGTTATGTTTTTCAAAAACAATATGATCTTTTAGAAGACCAGTGCGAGAAAATTAACCCACATCCTTATGCTTGTTTTTAATTTTATAATAATTTAATGTTCGTTAATGTTAATATCCTTTTATTGAAGTGATTAATTTGATTAGAATACGAAAAGAGGGTTACAGTAACTGTTGAAACACATAGATTCTTTAACATACCAACGGAGAAATTATTGTTCGACCAGCACGTTTTTTTCAATAACACTGCTTGTACTTATACAGAGCATATTTCTTTTTCCAAACTTAAATGTTTACCCAAAGTTGCTGAATATCATATGTTTTGGAAGGACAAATGAGGGGTGGGTGACCCTTATCCTGTAATCAATTAGATGATGCACTTGTATTTGACCTGTATCTTTGGTTAACCCCCACCCCCATCATCGTTCTAAAAACGTTAAGTGAGATTCACGAGTGTTAACAAATCATCATAAAATAAAAAAAATTAGAAATTCAGTTCCAGAATTTGTGATAAAATATTTGTTCAAAGTGCGTTAAGAGTGTCGATACTAAAAAATGTTGATGTACCTTCATAACGCACTTTGAATTTTTTTTTCAAAGTGGGTTAACTTGGTCCAAAATTTAACGCACTTTGAAAAAAAAATCAAAGTGCGTTGATTTTGTCAAAAATTTAAAAATTTGAATTTTTTTTTTCAAAGTGCGTAATTATATTTTTTCAAAGTGCGTTGCCACAATGCGTCCTTTTCCTTTAGATGTTGATGGATGTATGGGAGACAATATTCTTTCTTTTTGTTTCATACCCGTTCTGAGAGGAATATGGGTCTCGTTTTTATGCATGGATTCTTAAAATTTCAGTAGGGCTCTCACAAAAATTCGTTTTTAAAGGCTTACTGGTAGACATCGATGATCATCAAAATCAATTGGGAATGCTACAATGCATTTGCAACCCTAACGATTTCGCAAAGTTGAAAAAAAAAACAGTGATGAAAAAACACTTTTGAAAAAAAATTGTTTGTAATTTACAACACTTTTTTCTCCAAGCTTTGTCATTTATCATGTTCTACTTTATTTTCTCCGTGCCATTTGAATTTCATGTAGAAACTGCATATGTATGTGTATAATTTAATGCATTTTTTTTATCAGAATAAATTGATAGAAAATTACACGTTTTTTAACTTCGTTTTTAAAGCCTGAAAAACATCAAAATCAAATATAAAAAAAGTCATAAATAGTTTCGCATCAAACATACAAACGCGTTTGCGTAAAAAAGCCCCGATTAAATTCGTCTTTAAACTATTTCGTCTATATGGTTGTGTCCTTACTTTAACTAACCACGTGTGTATACATTTTTGGGAGTTGATTTTAATCAACTCTCCTATGCAGTTACTCAGACAAACCGAAAGTGAAACAGTGTTTGGACCTCAGCACAAATCATTGCTGCTGACAAGACTTAGTTCTTGAAAATGATTGATGAATTCGATGTATATATATATAAATTCATATATCAAAAGAAATTCATTAACAACACAAGAAAATTGTTGTTTTAGAATTCATATCTATTTATTCTTCATCATATAATGGAAATTATTGAATAAATTCTTAAATTATGCCATTTAATTTCCTTTTGTTTTCATGCGGGTCTTTTTGTTTCCATTTGGGCTCCATTTGGCTTAATTTGGGTCCATTTGGGTCATTTTACGTTCCATTTTGGTCCATTTGGGCAAATCGACGCACCCTGGCGTCGGCCTTTACCTGACCCTAAAACGAAGTGAAAACGCAGGAGCGGGGGCGGGTACCAGACTAGTAGACTGGCAATGCTTGTGTGATATGCGCGATGTTACCAGACTAGTAGACTGGCAATGCCTGTCTGATATGCGCGATCTTTCGTACGATAGAGACAGAGGACCAGTCTACCAGACTAGCAGATCGTCTGATTCAAGATAATGTAAGAGTTTTCTGTGTTTCTCCGTTTTTTTCTTGGTATTTATTTTATTTACATATCAGTATACTTCATTTAAAGTGATCGCTTTATTTTGGCCTCGAAATTTGTGGAATTATCGTTACCGGGCTACAAAACAAAGTAGTTGACTATAAAAGAGGAGTGTAGTTAGCCATTGCATGTGCAAACTGAACATATAAACTTATAAAATGATACCACCCTATAATGACTTCGCGAACTACTGAAATTCAGAAATCGAGAGGACGTAGATAAATCATCTATTTCCTTTTTCTTGTAAAATCTACTTTCGTTTTGGGAGGGTTTGGGACGAATCGCCAAATGAAATGAGTTAAGGTATTCTCTTCTGAGAAATTGACAGGCATAGCCTATGTAACAGGTTTATCCGTTGATGTAAAGAAAAAATCAACACTCCTGTTAGGGTTCGAATAACGGGCTTTTATTATCATCACCAGTTATATAAATAGATAGATTTGACCCTGTAAAAACAATATAATTTAATTCTGGTTGTAACACGCTTTCTGATTGGCTAAAAAATTATTTTATATCGTATAAAGAATGTTGCCTACGTCATAGTAAGGGTGCTTTCCATTTAACCGGCATCGCCGGATTTGCCGGTGTTGCCTTTGTTGCCGATTGCTGGAACGCGTGTCGCCGGCGAGCGATACTGGCAACGCAATATACCGTTGCCGATTAGGAAACAATATGGCGTTGAGGTTTTCTTGTTCTACAAAACCAGTATTTCTAAAACTAACATTTGTCCTACTACATTGAAATACATTAAAACTGCAAATAGCCAAACTTTCTGGATCAAAATTTAAGATAAGTATCAGTTTTAAGCTGCAATCGTCCTCGTTCGAGCATTGTGACGTTGCCAACCGTTCCATTTACGTCACCGTTTCCCGATAACGTTGCCGGCGAGGCAACGTTAATGGAAAGCACCCTAAGACTAACGTCAAAAACGTATCAATACGCCTGACGTTACATTTGAATTTTGTACAAATGTACGTCATTTTAAAGGTCAATTGACCGTTTTTATTTACAATGAAGAGTAAAAAAATTGAAACAGTTTACGCTTTTTTATAAACCGCTTCGCGGTTTATAAAGCGTAAACTGCCCAAACCATTTTATATCGTATAAAACAAATAAATATTGAATTCATTCCTTAAATAACAAGTATGAATATACGACATAAAACACATAAACTTCAAGTAATTACGTATTGATGTACAATCAATATATTGAAGTAATTTAACTTTATAAAGGGAGATAACCCATATAAGTAAACTACAATTTACATAGTATCTCCTTTATATCAATTTACATGCATTTACATTGCAGTTATAAAACCATTGCTATAATTATGTAATGCATATAATACATTAATGATATTCTAAGCATATGAACATACACATACCATTCTATGGGAATAGGCCCCATGTACAAGTTGAACCAAGTTCAATGCGACTCAATTGCAAGGTATATGTGCATTCTGTAATTAATTATACATTTATTACACCATCATAAAAGTAGTTTTAATTAATTTTAAAACACATCTAAGGAGACTTCAGTTGTTATAACTATTTTAACTTTAACTTAATATTATTTCAAAAGTCTCTCTCTCACTATTCATTCAATCAGAGAAAATTGCAAAAGAATTATAAATATGATTAAATACTGATTTGACATTTAGTAGAAATATTATAAATGATATTAATATTAGTAATATTAGATCAATTTACCAAGAAGAGATGTAATTTGTCAAAAACGTCTGTACACCTTTATTACAGCCCGCTCTCTTCAAACTCTTGACAACTCTTGTAAGCTAAAACCCAAAGAACTTTTGGAGGGAAATCGACCAACCAATAGACAAACAAGAAACAAACTAAAACACCAATGAGATTAAGAGACACAACTTAACTTTGACCAAAATATAATTACTGCCCTAAAGGCAACTCTGGACCTTTCTACAAATTAAGTTGTCATGAATGAATGCACACTAATGTATTTTAAGATCAATAAAATAATTATAGAATCCAATATATATGCATTCAAAAAATCGGGAAAATATCAAAATGAAATGATGCATATGTAATATACATGTACTTGTAATTAAATCATAAAATATGAGACTGCTACACCTACATCCACTTCTCTTTGCAAGCCCTCATATTAACGTGTAATTGTCGGAACTGAAGACGGTCTATGCTTTGACCCATGCTTCGACTCAAGTTTCCCTGAATTTTCTTAACAGACCGGGGACGTATATACTAACGGGATAGGCAACTTCTACATTACCCCATCTTCGCTAGCCAAGGGTTTTCGGTCCACTCACTCAGCTCCCCATAAACCCAAGGGTTTATGGGGAGCAAAGTGGACCGAAAACCCTTGGCTAGCGAAGATGACATTATCCATGTCTACTTCCCAAACTATCACACGAGCCTTGACAAGCTTTTTAAAATTTTGTCATTTTTTATTAGATTTTTCATTTTCTTAAAAACTTGTTCAAAAGGATAGCTTTTTCAGACATTTTTAATCGTATGTAGTGAATTAATGTAGATATTAAGAAAATAAACATCGATTTTTACGTTATCTCCAAAATGGGACAAAAACGGGTCTCTTGGTTTTAAGAACTCTGTCGTTAATATGATCAAATAAGGGTTATAAAGTACAAATAACAATTATGGAATAATTTCAAGATAATTTCAAGATAGTTTTTTAAAGGTTTTATATCGATATATCAGGTAACATCATAAAAGTTAAAAATGACCTACAAAATCACGTACCGCATGATTTCGGCAAGACCTGTGAGAGCTGCCTATCCCGTTAGTATATACCGGTATATACGTCCCTGTAACAGACGTTTTATTTCTACATTTTAAACATTTATGCATGCATATATCATAAATGAATCAACACTAACCCACTGTCAAATCATTTTTTCAACTTCTACATTCTGGCTTTAAATTATGAGATAGCTCGCTTTATGTGGTTTAAAAAAGTAGAAAATTTATAATTGAAAAAAAACCTGGAAAAATATTGTTTTGATTTATTTTTCTTATAATTTAAAGATCGAGGTATAAAGAATTGTTTTACAGTTTAAGAAAAATTAGCATACAAATGAATGAATAAGTAATTGTGTCGTATAAAAAAAAACCAAAAATCATTTTAATCTTTCTAGCATGCTATTTTATCAATGTATGTTTAATGTTGAAAAACAGATGTATAGCATAATTTGTCGCCTAAAGAGATGGTTTAAAGAGAAGAAATACCACTTTGTAATAATGTGACTCACTATTTGTTTGCACATTGTAAGATTAAGTTGATTTCGTAACATTTACAGCATTATTGCATGTATTGTTTTAAATACGTTTCCAGTTTTATCAGAAACACAAACATTTAATCTGTGCTGACCTAAAAAAACAATGTGATACAAGAACTTTAAACCAAGAATGTAGGAGTTGAGAAAATGATTTGTTAGTTAAAGTTTTCAATTAATAAAAAATGATAGAATTTTCATAGATAGGCTGATGTTTTTTCGATAGGTTACATATAGTTAACACTAATTTGAACATGTATAAAGCAAACCATGTACCGGCATTAATGTTTGTGACATATATATTATGATATATTGTTTACTTTTTAGGTGTTTTATCCTCATTCAAGGTAGAACTAACTGATCCAGTTTTGGAAAAAAACATTAATAACTGTGGTATAGTATGAACATTAAATTTATTTAATTATGATACAACAGTAATTTATTCAGCTATTAGATCTCTCATTATTTTCCCAACAATGGTATAAGTTGGATGAATTGATTGATATAAAGAACTAGGTACAGTTTCAGTCATATGTTGCCCTGTTTTAGAGTAATTTTTAAGAATATCACAAAAATGGAAATGTAACATTTATCTACACAATAATATTCATAAACTAAGAATCTATAAATAGTTTACTGATAAGACTTTCACAAGGGTAGTTGTGCCGTCACAAACAGTGCATTTTCTCGTAATTTTCATAAAACTGAACAGAAGACACCAATTCCTCAGTAGTTTTTTGAATAGAAAACTATGTCCGCAGCTGTCGCCCACGATGAAACTCACATTATAACTTTGTCATGTTATGAAACATAAAATATATTCAATAAATTGTGTTGTGGGCGACAGCTGCAGACACAATTTCCTCTTCAAAAAACTATGAGAAATTGGGCCATTTTTCATCATTTTTGACTTAATCTTAGAAATTTGCCAAAATGTTAAAGTCATAATTATTTTTTGAATCAAGATAAAAGTGTATAACTTGGTATTTTATACATGCATACATGTTCAAGATAGCATATGTGTATTTTCATGAGATTTAAACCGCTTTAGAATTTTAGGGCAAATATTAAAAGAAACTGTACCTTCTTCTTTGTATACATTATGTTTAAACTGTGATTTAGATAAGAGGTAACCTTCTCTGACACTACTTTAAAAGTGGTAATATTGATTGTATAGATCTATTAACTTTTTAATCAGCTGATCCCTCTCTTTTCTTTCAATAATATTATAAATTGATGAATTGATCATGGATTATCAGTTTAAATACAAAATAATCTTAATTGACTCAGATTGAGCTAAGTTTCTGGGACACTACTGCTTTTAATTAAACACTGTCTCACTGATCAAGAAAAGTGAAAAGGGGAATAACTGATTTTTAACATGAAAGGAGTTGTTCCCCTTTTCACCTATACTTTAAACAAGCCAAGTTTTTAATAAATGTACAATATTATTAAGGTCTTCCGTTTCCAACGGAAGACCTTTCTATTATTGTGCGGGAAAAATTATTTTTCTTTTTTTTTTTTTTCTTCCTAGACGCGAACTTTGAGGCTTCATATCTTGCTTATTTCTGAACGGTTTTTGCTCAAATTTTCAGGGCTAATGTACTTTACAAAACACTATCTTAAGCAATTCATAAAATTTCGAATTCCCCTTCCGTTAAAGAGTTATTCCCCTTTTAAAAATTTTTAGGGCCTTTTGTTTCCAGACAAAGGCTCTGAGACTATGATAGCAGGGAATGGGAATCCAACGAATTTGAATAACAGAAACATTGTAGTTGTGCACATCTGTTTTTGTTTTAAGATTACGTTTTTTATTTAGGAAAAGGTAGGGGATCAAAAAACAGGATTCAAAAAAGTGCGAAAATTTAGACATATTTTCCTTTATATCTTTTAAACGAAAAATATTTTGTTAAGACATGTAGAATAAAAGTTGTGCAAAATATAGAGGGCTTTCATTTGACACCAATAAAAAAGGGCTGGCCCCTTAAATTAAGGGCCAATGGCCCCTAAAAAATTTTGCTTAATAACTCAAAAACGGTTAGGATTTTGATATGGCTGTCGCTGGAAAAGTTGTTTGTTGGGATCTCATAAAGGTCGTTACAATGTTATTTTGTATGTGATTTGTGTAGTATGAGTGTAAAAAGCTTTACATGTTGACATGTACATGTTTTCATTTGACAAGTTAACGAAAGTCTTTGTGCGTACAACTGGCATAAAGTTGCCGCAGAAAGTATGCTGGTTTATACAGGAGGCATTAATTCATAAGAATTTTTGTTGTTGTTGGAGTATACGCTTTTCCTTTAGGAGTTAAAATTATTGTTGTTAAGTTCTTGTAGTACACAATCATTAAAAACGGCAATTGTAAAACAAAACATTCTTTTTCTTTTCTAGTAAACCACAAAATATGGAATTAAAAAACTCTATGCATTACATTTTAGTTATTAACTCCATGCATTTAAAATCTACCTTGAATCAGAGCTGCATGTGTGTGTGTACCATTACGTAAGCTCTCCCTTGCCCGCGGCCGAGAAAATCGGTTACCATGCTCGCGGCTGGACTACCTAGCGGTCAGCGGTTATCTAATACACGAGAGTTGCGTCTCTCATATATGAGTTTATGTAGCCGCGAACTCAAGAATTGTTTTAGTTTTGATTACACAAAATCTTTTGTGGATTAAACGATTGGATGTCAAGTAAGAAATAGTTCATTTAATTAATAAAAGCAATGTCATTCTCTAAAGCAATAATAGACATAGATCAATTGTGGGGTTTAAGTTTAAAATATATAACTTCTATTTGATAGAGTAAGGTCATTATACTGCAAACTTTTCAAATCTTCCTTGGTTCTGAGCTGTGCGATTCTGTGCTTTGTACCTTTACGTAATCTATTCTTCGCCCACGGCCGAGGAGATCAGCCACGGATGCATTACCTAGCGGTAAGCGGTTATTTAATACACAAGATTCGCACACCGCGACTTACACTTACATGCATATGAACGTGTTTGAGTTAATATAGCCGTATATACAAGAACTGTTTTAATTTTATGTTATAAAAGTTTGTCCTACTTGTATATATATTTAATTAAATATTTGAGTGTAAATGAATATTAATGAATGATATTACTCCAAATCGGAAAAATCGTTAGAATAAAACAATGTTTCGTTTGTTTAAGTAAAGTACTTTAAAAAATGTACAATTAATGTTTTAAATCAACACCCCCCCCCCCCTCAAATATTAAACCTTTAAATGATGATCATCCCTCGCACATGGCTGAGGAGATCCGGCGCGAGTGGATAAGTGATCCGCCGTCGGTTCGTGTTCTTCTACATGTACCTTATGACGCGTTTATGTTTCATATTTTGCACGGACACAACTATATTTTATTATGTTTTCAACTATTATATTGGTTTAAGATGAAAAGATAAATTTATTTTACTTGTACAGTTGATTAAGCATTGGTGTATACGATAGCGTACAAGGTAGTTTAAAAATCAAATCAAATTATAATCAAAGTTCCATGTTTGCGGTAGGTGCTAGCACGATAAAAGAATGTCCTGAGTTGAGGCATTCGATGATTATTTAAAAGAATATTCACATGAGTTTTAAACAACTTTAGATTAGATTCTATCGGTCACATATTAATCACTTCTGTAGTTTTTCTACATGTTCGTTTCATTATGGAAGCGAACTCATTGCTGCCCCCCCCCCCCCCCCGCCCCCTCCTCCCGCCCCGCTGACAGGAACCTCGCGCTGTATTTTTTATTTTTTTTGGCGAAACGATATCAAGATCTGTCGAAAATCATTTTTGGTGGCTTCTTCTTATGTGTAACATTTTGTTTCACTTTCCCAACCGTTTGTTTATTCGGTCAGTCTGTGTTAATTCAATCGCCACGTGCGACCGAGAATCTTGTGTCGCTTCAGCGCACACAGCTCAGAACATATATAGCCCCGGGTCATCAATTGTTATGTAATTGAGTAACAGTTGGAATGGTGCTTTTACTACATAAAATATAAATAAAAAATCATCCAGAAAAAATGTTACCGTAACTCAATAGTCAATACCAAAAATAAAAATCCGTATGATTACAAACTGAAATCGGTTTTTCAGTATTCGGCGGGATTTGATTTTTCTTCTAACATTAGTATTTTTATTGGTTTCAGAGAATACGATGTAAAAATACAAACAGGAAATAAATCTGATATTATTTACATTGATAATGTTGAAAAATATTTAAAATTAAATTAGTCACATTCGTTAGAAAACAATGTTATACAAACATCCGATAATTTTTTTCCTATGTCGTATCATTCGCGTAAATAAATATGTTCTGTACATATCCATGTACCTCAGAAAAAATTCAAATGATTAAACAAAAAAGAAAGTTGTAATTACTATTTCGGATTTTTTTCAAAGTAATTTAACATTGTATTGAAAAGAACAAGAAATAAAAATGATTTAAATTTTTGACTCAATCTTCGTATATATTACCGGCGCTCCTTACATGTATAACGGCGTACAGTGTATATAGATTATCATGATCTATTTGAATTAAGTTCCATTCGTAAAGATTCCCATAATAATTAATTGCATGACTGTGTACATTGTAGGCAAATCCCTGTGCGTTTATTACGTCTTGTTTTCCGTTAACAGTGGTTTAAGTAATTAAAATAATTACTTGTAAAAATATCTGTAATCGGGATTCCAAAGAACTTACTTCCCGCAATTCATAGAAATGATCAGTATGTTTTCTTTCTATGTTTAAATTTAATTTTGTTCAAATAATTAATAAATTTTCTATCATTTAAATTGTGTGCTTCATCAAATACTGATTCCAATTACCTTGAAGTCATTAATTTTTCCATTGGCTATTGACAAAAAAAGAGACGCTTGACCATCCAATGAAAACAAATACACAGAGTTTGATTGACAGGTTCAGCCAGGTGCAGGTCTCACCCGATGTCCGAGGTTATGTGTGTCGCGAGTGGTCTCAATAAGAGTTATCGATGTAAATAAATTAAAAAAGATACATGCTTATCAAAACATGCTCGTGTAAGTTAAAGTTGATTAAGGCTTGTTCCAACAGAAATCATATTTTGCTAACTGTATTTAATATTTTTTATGTATAGCGAATTTTAATATTGTACAGTCATTTTACCGGTAACGAATCAGTATGCGGTTTCTCGTGCATGCAACTATTATTATCGGAATTCCAAATGTTTTTATTTGTTGTTTAAATCGCGTTTCTTTGTCCTTCTAAACTGTATAAAACCCGAAAAAATAAAGGATGAATTACGGAGACAGTAATTTCAACACCCCCTCCAGTTTCCTAGTTTTGAATTCGTTTCCCAGTATCGAATTAAGCGCCCTTTATCACTTCTGACCGAATATTTTGAGGCGAATTAATTTCAAAAATATACTAGAGGTACATGTTAATGGACTTATAAATGAACAAGGAAAAACAATTGTGGGAATATGTCATTTAAACAAATTATATGATCGTTATTTTTATCATACCGTTTTCCGGTCAAATTGAAACTGGACTTGAACAGTTTTCATTTCCGTTACTTTATAATATTGAATTTTCATACAAACACTTTATAGTAGTAATTGAAAAGTAGTTGCCATTTTCCTTTGTTTTTCCCGTATATCTATCAATTTTTGCAGCCAAATAATACTTCTGTCGCAATGAACCGTAACTAGGAAAACTACACGTGGTTCTATTTGAAGTCGTAATTTCATTCAAAGCTCCATTATTATTTGATATGATGTATTATCTTTTTAAATGAATTATATTAACTAATTATTCACTAAATAGGGATCAATAACAAACTTATTTTCATAGTTAGGCTTAATTGTTTTCACACTTTCGTTTTTTCTGCTTTGAACATCCGGCAGCCCATATCTGGGGCACATTTTTAATTTGTAAACAATTCGGTAAATAATCGTGCAAATGGCAAACACTGATATAATATTTATTTCTATGTTATAATCACCTAGCTAGAATTTTTTAAAACCTCAACTTTGTCTTCCACCAATAATTTTTCTAAAAATTATTCGATACTGGCAACTATTCGTTACCGGTAAAACTGTATCAGTACTGAAACATCGTATAAAACGTTATATATACATGTACTCTGTAACTAGTCGTCTTTTAATACATATACCTTTCTTTTGTTTGTTAAAAATAAATTCAATTTTGTAAAAAGATAAGTATATCATTTCTTCAAGATTTTTTTTTCATGAAAATACCTACAAGAGAGTTTTGCCAATCACAAACAGTTTAAAGTACATGTAATGTAAAACACGGGCTCCATTTTGAAACAAATTGTCAGAGAGTTCCGAATGAAATCTGATAAACGTTTCACATGGTTCTCGCACGCTTTGCTCGAAACGATTTAAACGCATTGTCCGAAATTCTGCACGCTTTGTCCGAAACGCTAAACGGTTTACACGAAACGCTTCACGATTCACACGAAACGCTAAACGGTTAATACGAAACGTTTTTCGCACGTAAGTCGCACGCTTTTTTTTGTTGTAGTAGTACGTTTCAGGGTCTGTAAATTTTGTCAGCACGCAACAATTCTAAATTGCACATTGTCTTCAAAAATTTACAAATATTTAAATAAAGAAGTTATCTTAGAGAAAAGGTTACGTGTTTTGTAAACGGATTCGGTTTAAAATAAAAAAAAAAACCCACAATTCCTGACATGACACATGAGTACATACTGTTTATTACAATGCTTGCTACCCTCTGAAAATTTAACTCGCCATTAAATATCTCATTTTTTAAATAATGTTTGTTACGATTACATAAACTGTATGCGACAAATAGTTTTCCTAAAACATTTTCTTATTTTCTTTTTCAAAACACGTTTTATATGCAGGCTTTCAATCACAACACGTTTTTATAACAAAAGCAGAACTGAAAGTTTAGTAATTATAATCGTTTGACACCATATCACATATATTTTCAACTCGCAGCAACAACGGAAGACCTACTCGTGGCTTTGCCACGAGCTCTGCTCTAGTTTATCTTTCTGTTCTTAAATCCTTAAATTTATGTTTAATATGTTTAATGAAGCTGGAAATGCACAGAGTAATTAATAATCTTGATTATTACAAAATAGTTCCAAACACACAAGTTAGATAAAGATTAGTGTGTTAGTAATTTACTCTCTCTCTCTCTCTCTCTCTCTCTCTCTCTCTCTCTCTCTCTCTCTCTCTCTCTCTCTCTATATATATATATATATATATCAGTACTTTTGCTTTCCTATATGTTTTAATTGAAATTTGCTGTACAATATTACTTTTTGTTATACATGTACTGGTGTGTAGAATTGTGTGGTCTCTTTATAGGTTTTAAGTGTATGATACACAGAGATACAGTGGATGAAGTCAAGAAAAACAAAATACATATGTGGTATAGTATTCATGAATTTTTAATGTATATATGAATTTATCATTAGGCAGCTAATCTTTTTGTTTCTTGGTCACTCAGAAGACCTATTGCAATTTCTCGTCTGTCGTTGTGTGTCATTCATAGACATCATAGCATACAGCTCTTAAGTAAGTATGAGGGCAGTAGTCATTGTGTTAGCCCTGGGGTAGGAACTGTTGTCCGAGAGGATAGGCCAAGGTCAACATCAATTTCTTACCAAGGTATTGACAAAATAACTATTGCCCTCATCCTTATTTAAGGCTTGTTTTGTCAAACAAAGGAAAAGTATATTTCCTGGTAATGTCAGGGTTGGGATATTGTCAAATTATTTTCCCAAGGGACAGTCAAATACTCAGCCAGGGTAAGGGGGAAAGCCAGTAATAGGCCACAGTCAAATACTCAGCCAGGGTAAGGGGGGAAGCCACTCATAGGCCACAGTCAAATACTCAGCCAGGGTAAGGGGGAAGCCACTCATAGGCCACAGTCAAATACTCAGCCAGGGTAAGGGGGGAAGCCAGTCGTAGGCCACAGTCAAATACTCAGCCAGGGTAAGGGGGAAAGCCAGTCATAGCTCACTGTCAAATACTCAGCCAGGGTGGGGGAAAAAGCTAGTCATCAGCACATTGTCAAGTGACATCAAATATAATTGATGTTCTTATTTTTGAACATATTTGATAATTAGGTGAGAGTAAGGAGAAGAACAGTACATGTATAAGAGAGTAAATATTGAGAGAGAGAGAGAGAGAGAGAGAGAGAGAGAGAGAGAGAGAGAGAGAGAGAGAGAGAGAGAGAGAGAGAAAGAGAGAGAGAGAGATTAAAAGAAAAGAGAGACAAGGGCAGAAGTTAAGCAGAGAAGAGGAGAGAGAGAGAGACCAGTGTCATAGAGAGTGGGTACATGTTTAACAGTCACTCAATCCCTTTTCCCATTTGTTCTCTCTCTTCAGAGAAAGTGGGCATGTATGAAAGCAGAGAAAGGGATATAGAAGGAATGGGCAATAAGCTTAGCAAGAAAAGTCTGAGATATATACAGAGAGAGAAGGAGAGAGAGTGAGAGAGAATGAAAGAAAGGAGGCAAGGATCTATGTTAAGTTAGAAAGAGGGAGAGAAACTAAAAGAGAGATTAAGTTTAGCAATGAAACTCTCTCTCTCTCATAGAAAGCAAGCAAGCATGTATGAAAGCAAAGAAATATTGAGAAAAGGGTATAGAATGAAAGAAAGAATGAGAAATGAGCTAAGCAAGAACATTCTGAGATATATACAGAGAAAAAGAGAGAAAGCGAATGAAAGTAGGAGACAAGGATATAAGTTAAGTCAGAGAGAGAGAGAGAGAGAGAGAAAGAGAGAGAGAGAGAGAGAGAGAGAGAAAGAGTTAAGCTATAAAACTCTCTTTCTCTCTCAGAGAAAGCAACCATGTAAAAAGCAGTGGAATTTTGAGAAAGAGGGATAAAGAATGAAAGAAGGAATTAGAAACATGAGATCAAGCTAAGCAAGAAAATTCTGAGAGAGAGAGAGAGAGAGATTGAAAGAAAAGAATCAAAGGTACATGTTAAACCTCAGAGAAAGAGAATTCTTGTCTGGAAAATGTTCTAGAGAGTAAGAAAAGGATAGATAGGGAGATAGAAAGACAAAACAAGATTACATGTTAAGCAGAGAAGGTCTCAGAGAGAGAGAGAGAGAGAGAGAGTGAGATAGAATTCTCTCTCTCTCTCTCTCTCTCTCTCTCTCTCTCTCTCTCTTTCAGAGAAAGCAAGCACATATGAAAGCAGAAAATATTGAGAAGGGATATAGAATGAATTAAGGAATGAGAAATAAGCTAAGCAATAAAAGTCTGAAATATATAGAGAGAGAGAGAGAGAGAGAGAGAGAGAGAGAGAAACAAGAGTACATGTTAAGCCTGAGAGAGAGAGAGAGATAATTCTGTCTGGAAAATGTTCTAGAGGGTGAGAAAAGGATAGATAGAGAGATAAAAAGAGAAAACAAGATTACATGTTAAGCAGAGAAGGTCTCAGAGAGAGAGAGAGAGAGTGAGAGAGAATTCTCTCTCTCTCTCTTTCTCCTTCTCTCTATGTCAATCATATTTTGGGCAATTTCTTTAACAAGTTGAGTGTTTTTGTAACCAGAGCTATATTGATGAATCATTATTTATATGAATCAATATTATCTTTGTAGGAATGATATATTATTACATTAAAGAAACATGTTTTAAATGAAAACATTTCATATAAAATTTGATATTGATATGTGGAAAGAATGTGGTTGACTTCATTTAAAACACTTTATTTTTAATTAAACAGGTTGTGATTTTGAGACCTAGTCCCTCTACACAATGGAAACAGCAAACACTCCATGTAAAGTACATCAGTGTTCTAAGTGTCCGGGGGACACAGAGTACTATTGTGTATTGTGTCCATGTGATCTGTGTCCCCAGTGTAAAGAGAACCATGTAAAAGATCTCCAAACAATAGACCATGATGTTGTGTCACACCGTGATAAAATCAACTACATCCCAACACAAGAGATCTGTGTGAGACATCCTAGCAAAGTTTATACAAAGTACTGTGAACCTTGTCAAGTTCCTGCCTGTAATAATTGCCAAAAACATAGAAAACACAAGAAGACAGATGTTAGAACAGCCTATAAAACAAAGCGACAACAACACAGAGGAACCATTCACACCATCAGAAGTGAGGCTCTCTTTTACAGACCTGTTCTCCTGCCACGAATCAAAACTGATTTCAAAACCTGTCGCACAGAATTCTCCCTCTATCAATCAGAAATGTTAACAAAGGCCCAGACACTGAAGCATCTCATTGACTATATGAAAAACGATTTCATGTGTAATGTGTTCTGTGACTTTGATTTCAAACACAGATGTTTAAAACAGCAGAAAGAAATGATCAGACATATTGTCAGCCTACAGGAATATGAACTCAGATATGTACAGCCAGAATTTATATTCAGTGCACTACAATTCCTCTCCTCCATAAAGACAGCCCTCCCCCAGATACATCCTACACTCCACACCAGCCAGCTCTCCATGACTGAGTCACTCAACAAGGAGGATGTGATGGAGTCACTGAGTGCAATCCAAATAACAGAGAGAGGAAACCGACGCGTAGGAAACCAGTGTCTGCTGAAACTGACGTCTGTTCCTGAGCTCCATCAATTTCTCACACTGACAGGTGTCCGTTGTTGTTATCACATTTCCTGTGTGACTTCAGACCGGGTCTGGGTCAGTGATGATAGATACAATCTCATCTTGACAGACACAACAGGAGTCCCTCTACATCGTGTGGAGGATTCATGGAGTGGTTATAATACAGGATTCCACACAGTGAACAGTGAGAGTGAACTGATTTATATAAATAGGAATTATAACATCAACAAACTGTCAAAGGATATGAAAACAACCACCACATTTATAGAGACAACAGACTCTACATGGAGACCACAGTGTGTGTACTGGTCCCCGTCCACTGGGGATCTACTGGTCGGGATGTGTTATATACATCATACAGAGACAGGCAAGGTAACCCGGTACAACCAGAGCGGACAACTAACACAAACCATACAGAACGACAACACAGGACGGGGACTGTATAGTTACCCTAGCTATATAACAGAGAACAACAATGGGGATGTCGTGGTGTCTGACTGTATTGGTTTGTCTGGTGCTGTAGTGGTGACAGAGCGTGGAGGAAGACATCGTTTCTCCTACACAGGACCTCCATCAGGATCAAGACTAAGTCCACGTGGAATCTGTACTGACGCGCTGTCACACATCCTGGTGTGTGATGATACAACCGACACAGTACAGATGTTGGACAAGGACGGTGAGTTCCTGTCCCATCTACTGACAAAATCACAAGAGATGCGTGAACCATGGAGCCTGAGTTATGATGTCAACACTCACCGTCTCTGGGTCGGATCAGGGGACTTTCTCGGCCTCCGGGACAACAACAAGGTGTGTGTCTACAGGTATATCACCAGACAGGACGCTCTGACAGGTAAGTCTGAGTCATTATCATCAATGTAGTATGTATGTGTTAGCTATCATACAGGTTTCAATGAGATCTAAGTATACCTTAGTTATTTTTGTTATATCACACAAGTCATATTAAATTGTTAATTCAGTTGATATTTATTTCATTGTGATTATAATTCATATATTAGTTATATATCCATGTAATTGTTATTCATTATTACATGTATGTACATGTTACCATATGTAGTTTATTACTCAAACTTATTTAAATAAGAAGATGCAAACATTTTCATGGTTATGAATTCAAGATATACAAGAGAAATTCATTTAAAGTATTTTAATTTTATAACCATGATAATGTTTGCATCTTCTTATTTAAATAAGTTTGAGTAATAAACTACATAAGAAATACTTTTTGAGTATGAGTTTGATAATTACTTTGATCAGAGTATTTAATTAACTTCATCTACTTCATGTAACAATACAGGGTTAGAACTCTATGTTTGATGTGTGTAGATCAAAGTCGTGTGATGGAGTCACTGAGTGGAATCCCAACCCCAGGGACAGAAAAACCACAGCAAGGAAACCAGTGTCTGCTGAAACTGATGTCTCCCCCCGAGTTACATCAATCTCTCACACTGACAGGTGTTGATCGTTGTTTTCACATTTCCTGTGTGACATCAGACCGGGTCTGGGTCAGTGATTATAGTAACAATCTCATGTTGACAGACACAACAGGTGTCCCTCTACATCGTGTGGAGGATTCATCTTGTTATGATACAGGATTACACACAGTGAACAGTGAGAGTGAACTGATTTATATAGATAGGAATTATAACATCAACAAACTGTCAAAGGATATGAAAACAACCACCACATTTATAGAGACAACAGACTCTCCATGGAAACCACAGTGTGTGTACTGGTCCCCGTCCACTGGGGATCTACTGGTCGGGATGTGTTATAGACATACAGACACAGGCAAGGTAACCCGGTACAACCAGAGTGGACAACTCACACAAACCATACAGAACGACAACACAGGACGGGAACTGTATAGTGAACCTAACTATATAACAGAGAACAACAATGGGGATGTCGTGGTGTCTGAATATGACTATGTGTCTGGTGCTGTAGTGGTGACAGAGCGTGAAGGAAGACATCGTTTCTCCTACACAGGACATCCATCAGGATCAGTACTACAGCCACATGGAATCTGTACTGACGCACTGTCACACATCCTGGTGTGTGATGAATGGACCAGCACAGTACAGATGTTGGACGAGGATGGTCAGTTCCTGTCACATCTACTGACAAAATCACAAGAGATGGGTGAACCACAGGGCCTGAGTTATGATGTCAACACTCACCGTCTCTGGGTCGGATCACGATCATGGTACAACAACAAGGTGTGTGTCTACAGGTATATCACCGGACAGGACGCTCTGACAGGTAAGTCTGAGTCATTATCATTCACATTAATTAGATATAGATAACTAAGACACACAGTGTTAATTATCAGTCAATAAGATACATGTAAGACATGTTTATCTGTGTAATTGTTTGTCAATATAAACAACTCATTGTTACAGGTTTAGCTGTATCTACCAGTCATTGGGATTCATTGTTTGTCTGTCTAAAATAAATATAAATTGAATGTATTTTATAATAAGATGTGCAGTCACATGTCATTCTAATTAGTTAATTAATAAAACAGGTCATTGTAGTTAATAAACCAGATATTAATATAGTGACACATGTATTTGTAATTTGTTTTGTTACAAGTACAAGTTGAATGAAATGATTTAACTAATTACATAACTATTAAAGCATGTGTCAATGTGATTAGGTTAAACTTATTTGTCAATGTAGCTCTTTCTTATATATACTGTATGATGTTGATTTATCAATTAACAGCTAATTAATCTCTAGTTGTAGATGAGCACAGACCCTGTCCTAATGAGGAGGCCATGTTCATCTCATCAGCTGTAGAATGGAGATAGCTTGGATATTGACAGGTTGTAAATGTTTCTGTACAAATCTAGTCTGCTCTCAAAACCACACATGTTGTTTGTCCCTTTGTTCAACATCTGCAGCTGAAATTGACCTGTGTATAATTCACATGGACTGTAATACTGACTCCTGTTTATTTCACACTTTGTGATCATCAAAACATGGCTGTCTGTTGCTTTATGTGGATTAAAATGTAATGGAAATGGACTGGAGATATGAATAAGATAATAATTAATTGTGTCTTTTTTTTCACCATTAGATATGAAGACTGCTATTGAATACAAACATTGTGGATTCCTGACCATGATTTTCCATTTAAAATATCCCAACACAGTTATTGATGTAATCGGACAAAGTATTTTCTGAAGAGACGGATACCAGTATCTTATTCAGTGATGTAACGGACTGTGTGTTTATAGTTCTACACAGACTTATTCCGTGATGTAACGGACCGTGTGTTTATAGTTCTACACAGACTTATTCCGTGATGTAACGGAACGTGTGTTAATAGTTCTACGCAAACTTATTCCGTGATGTAACGGACCGTGTGTTTATAGTTCTACACAGACTTATTCCGTGATGTAACGGAACGTGTGTTAATAGTTCTACGCAAACTTATTCCGTGATGTAACGGAACGTGTGTTTATATCTCTACACAGACTTATTCCGTGATGTAACGGACCGTGTGTTTATAGTTCTACACAGACTTATTCAGTAATGTAACGGACTGTGTGTTATAACTCTACACAGACTTATTCAGTGATGTAACGGACCGTGTGTTTATAGCTCTACGCAAACTTATTCCGTGATGTAACGGACCGTGTGTTTATAGCTCCACACAGACTTATTCTGTGATGTATCGGAACGTGTGTTTATAGCTCTACACAGACTTATTCAGTGATGTAACGGACCGTGTGTTTATAGCTCTACGCAAACTTATTCCGTGATGTAACGGACCGTGTGTTTTAAGTTCTAGGCAAACCTATTTAGTGATGTAACGGACCATGTGTTTATAGCGCTATGCAAACTTATTCCATGATGTAACGGGCCATGTGTTTTAAGTTCTACGCAAACGTATTTAGTGATGTAACGGATTATGTGTTTATAGCTCTACGCAAACTTATTCCGTGATGTAACGGACCGTGTGTTTTAAGTTATACGCAAACGTATTTAGTGATGTAATGGACCATGTGTTTATAGCTCTACGCAAACTTATTCCGTGATGTAACGGATTGTGTGTTTATAGCTCTACGCAAACTTATGCAATGATGTAACGGACCATGTGTTTATAGCTCTACACAAACTTATTCAGTGATGTAACGGAACTGTTGTTTCAAATGGGTAAATGATTTCTCAGAGAACTGCTTTTTAAAATGAAAATTCTCATCAATTATACATGTATCTTGGTTTTACTTACATGTTGATTCCAAAATTTTATGTCTTCTTAAAACAATTATTCAATATTGTTCACCCATTTTTTTTTCCCTTTATCTCTATGTCTGTCAACTTGAAGTATTTGAAAATATTTTTTGAGAAGTTTAAATACATACAACCATTGTACATGCATAAATGTTTGATCAATGTTTTAATAATTTAAAATTAATAATTATAGCTGATAGAAATGATATTGATCATTGAACTTAGTTAACATGAAATATAGGGATGACTAGCTTTTATAGGTGTACATATCTACAGAATTCCACTTTAATTTAGTCAGTTAAATGGCACATTGCTAAAATCTAATCCATCTGGGACAAAGCTTGTTTAATATATTTAAATTTATCCTAAATATTAAAAATTGAAATATTAAGTAAATTTAATGTTGTCCGAACTCAAGTACAAAATCTTTCTATGCCCCCCTGTAAAACGACAGTTTTTTTTAATAACATTTCTAGATATGAGAATACTATTGATTTTAACGTCATCCCTGAACTGAAAGTCAGATCAGCTTCTTTTACAGTGGTGCTGTTTTTTGTATGCACAGATACTGCATTTTTGCGCTTCATGTTATGTTTTTTCCCAAGTAATCTCATTTTTGATTCACATTTGATGTACATATGAAAGGGAATAAAATACATTTAACTATCCATATAGTTATATTTTTTTAATAGTCAGACTCTGTGCAGTTTACAAAGAACAAGGAGACAATAATGGATCAAAATAATCATCTAAGTATTGTGAATCTACCTCAGTATGGTGGTTTATCAGGTATAAAAAGCAGGATATGTATTTTTATAAACAAAGTGATTTGATTTTAAAAGGGACATAACTCCTCAAAAATCTATCGTATCAAATTTTCCTGCAATCTGACATGCATGTCTATACTGGTTTTTTTAACGACAATAAAATTATAAATTGAAATGTACAGAAACGCAAAAAATGATGGAATTAGTAATTACTGGTATTATGCACGTTCACACATTATGTCCTAATTATATATAAAAAGCTAGAAGGATTTACAAAATTCCGTGCAGCGGTTTGCGAGGAGTTGCGCTTAGAAACTGTTCATTATGTACTATATATTCAGTATAAATTAATGAAGTGGAAGGTTTTTGGTTATATGAACATCTTCACAGCGTTTTCTTAACACCTACAAAGTTTTTTGGAATTCCATTTAGCGGTTTAAGATCTAGAAGAACCTTGCTTTAAAAAGGGAATGGTCTGATAAGGATTCTCAATCTCGTCATGCTTTAGTCCACCACGGCACTTTACGGAGACGTAACAGCCGCTCTGGGTGGGGGCCCTGGTGCCCGCTACACTCGCCTGGTTTCTACATGAACATCCTCCTACTTTGCTGTGCCTTCGTTCATTGTTCTAGGACGTAATGCAGATTTCCTGAAAAGAAAGTGTTTTACCAACAGTTGTCGACTTTAGGATTATTTTTCATCACGTTGGGGTAGAATTTTATTTTAAAACGCTCATTTATGGTAGAAGTTATCAACAATACAAACATTTTAACATCCCCAATTCTCTGTTCTCAGATCAAATCCTTTAAGAAAATACATACATTTGAAACTCAGAGTTGAGGCGGGACCAGGCTCCTCCAACAATTAAACTTGCTATCTTTGAAATCAATTCATTTACTCTCCCAATCCTAATATATAGTACATGGGTACAAGTCATATAAACATATTTACATATGTATACCTGTATACAAACGGTTAAACCGTAATAGTAAGCAATGCTAAATCATTATGTACATTAGGAATAGACAATCGCATAAACTTATGAATATATAGATTTTTCAAAGTTGTGATTCTACAACAAATTAAAGAACTTTACAGTATATGATTGATTACATTGTCTTTTCATGCTAAGATTTTCGAATCGAAGATAATATGTTACATTCTAAAAGGTAGTGGAACCCGTTTTCAATGTGATCTATTTTACAGTAAATAAATTACGCGCATGTAACAATTCGTTGTGTTACCCGTTGCCAAGTGTGTTGCTAACGCTGAGGGTAATAGAACGGATTATCAACTGCGTCTAAACCAATCAGATTTCAGTATTTAACATGAAAGTATAATAATACATGTTATTCGACATTTTCTTGGTAATACATTCATAGGGACTTTGGGTTTTTTTTAATTTTTGTAAGACTTTTACTAGAGATGTTGATATTACTGTCATATTCTTTAAGCTTTTTATTTATGGAAGCACTTGTCATGTTGTAAATTTTGAATTTACCGGGTGGCAGTAAATACAAAATTTACAACATCACAATCATGTGGTGTTCCGATGGGGCCACTTCGACCTTCGCCTTTAGGTTAAAGGTGCGAAGTTGCGAAGGCGTAAGTGCGAGAGTGCTGTCATGTTGTAAATTTTGTATTTACACCCACCCAGTAAATTCAAAACTTTTAAACCTACTTGGATACAATTTTCACTGTTCTTTTTTATATCAAGTCGTGTATTTTAAACATTTTATAAGTATAAGCATTATATATCAATATCATAATCATTTTTAGCAAGTTGTATACCTTTTATTTTATAGAATTTGAGCTCGGTATAAAATGATGTTTATTTATTTTTCTTTAGTACATTCCTACATGTAAGATATTTCTTGCATAATGAATGTGGTTAAATTAACTAGGTAATCTAATAGAAAAACACCTTGTTTGGCATGTCCCCTTTTTCGGTACTGTGTAAATTTAGTTTTTTTATTTATCGTAATAGAGTTTCTCACTTCCCCTGCTAACAAAAGATGACACTAATTGAGTAATCCCACATGTCCATTTCATAACCTTTGATCTCCAAATTTTGCCTTACATTTGTTTATTCGTGGGATTATCAAGGTGATAGCTTGTTAGACGTTTTAGCCGAGAGCCATTTAGTATTCCTTTTCGAAACCCCTGATTATGTAATTTTACTTACTCTTTCGGACAAAGACATCGAATTAAGATAAGGTCACATGTTAACAATCCCTGAATTCGATTGGTCGTTTAATCAAGCAGTCGGAATTAGAATTAGCGCTTGGGACCGCACATCTTTCATTCTATTGCGGGTTTCCTAAATATATGTATCGACAACTCTAATTCCGACTTGCGTTCTTCTATTATTCAGGTATGTTTAAGTTTTGTTTTATTAGGTTTTTTTTAACTAGAACTAGAGTTTTAACAAGCCCTTATCTATTTCCTTTGGTTCAATATAATTCCTTTTTAATGTATTTCAACTTTGCTCTTGATAGCAAAGTTGATAATTGTTTAGCCGTTTTTTTTGTATAGAAATGATATTTTTGGTAATGGCGGTCATGTTAATGAATAGCGTTGTAGTTTATTAGTTTTAGACTAGTTTAGATTTTGTATGTAATTCTTTTGATTTCTAATTGATCCTTAATGTAATTTCCAATTTGGCATTTGAATTTGGCGCGTAATCTAAATTTAGTCTAACTCTTTAACTCCGGAAGTTAATAAAGTTAATTTGTTTACTTTCACATTCGGTTAGTTTTAAAACGTGGATATTTACATCACAATGTATGCGGATCAGTTAGGAATCGTTGTTCAATACGGACTCTGTCATAGTATATGTGTCCATGTCCGGAACGGGTAGTTTTAGATTTATTTGTTTCTTTTATCATTATACGTTTAGATATTTTTATATTGGGCACTCGATGAAATGATATTCCATTTATACATATAACGATCTGAATTGAAAACCATTACAGTTATCGATTGTAGTTATTTTTCAAATATTTTGAGACACTAAAACAAGTGTTATTCATATATATGATATGTCTCATGTTCAAATTTGTTATATGTATGTTACGTAATTGTTCATAACATCTTTCATTCTATTGCGGGTTTCCTAAATATATGTATCGACAACTCTAATTCCGACTTGCGTTCTTCTATTATTCAGTGCACAAAGACATCCTGTCCCTTGCACATCAATCGCTAATTCCCCACTTAGCGAATTCACAGCTTGAACAAAAGCTATTCCCCTAAGAGTTGAACAACTCCCATCACAACATAATTTCATTTTAACTTACTGGTGGAGAGTCTACAAGACACCGGAACCTCAACCTCCATGAGACCTGATAATCATACAGGAGTTCAGACAAGGGCCATGTCAGAACAGAATGGTATGGCATCTTCGCAAACTACTGGAGGATCCAGCACGTCAACGGCAACAACTTCAACAGGTGCCTCAGCCAGCATAAATACAGCAACTACAGGGACGCAGATGTCCACAGGACAAAGAACAGCCCCACCTGCACCACCTGCCTCACAAGCAACTGCAGCAGTAACCGCCATGCCGCCCAAAGTCTCTGTCCATTTGGCGCCATACAATGGAGTGTCTTCAGTGGTGCAGTGGTGGATGAACTTTATTTCGTACATCCAACTGTACCAGATGACCAATGACCAGGCGCTTAATATTTTGCCTTTTTATTTTACAGAACCAGTCAAGCACTGGTTTTACCAGCTCCAGTTGACGACAAGAGCCTCCTTAACAAATTTTAAGCAAGCATTCTTTGCTAGATACAGGAAAACAGAAGAAGACCTTGACCTTGATGAGATCAGACAAGGTATTGATGAAGACCTAGATTCGTATATTTTTCGATTTCAGCAGGCAGCATCCGATCTGACCATCACTGAGGCGGAACTAACCAAAAAGGCTGTCAAGGGACTACGGCAAGCACTTCGGGGCCATGTCTACATGCGAAAACCAAAGACAATGGAGGACCTACGTCAGGAAGCAAGGCTGGTGGAACGTGGTATCAGCATGTCCAACCCGATGGGAGAAGACATCACGGCCACCATCCAAGCCTCTGTCAATGCTGCTATGGCCTCCATGCAACAGCTGATGACGCCTGTTGCAGCGGTGGAACCGAACCCCTCCAACCGAGTCCCCCACCGCCCACCCCAGCAAAAACAACAACAGCCTATGAATCTACAAGACAGCAGAGGAGAGAGAAAGAGAGTGTGCTTTGGATGTGGTGAGTCCTGTATTTCAAAATCTCATTGTAGAGCTAGAAACGAAAAATGTTACTATTGCGGCAAAGAGGGTCACCGTCAACGTGTGTGTAAGAATTACTTATTTCGTAAAGCCTTAGGTTTAGAGAAATAGGGACTCGAGCCTGCTCGAGGTTTTTCCAAGAGTGGGCACATTGGTAGATGCAAAAACTTTCAGAATTATAGTGCTACCAGTAAATCTCAGAGAAAAAATTCTAAAGATCAAGATAAAAGTGATTGTGCCTCTGTAAATTTTACACAAAGAATTGAAAAGAATACTATTCAAATTTCAATTAACAAAACAAAAACATTTGCTTTGATCGATACAGGGGCAAGCATTTCATGTGTCAGCCAGTCATTTATTAGCAAAACAGATTTTTCAAATTCCAAATTAGAATCACCTGATTTTTTATTTATAAAAGGTGTATCAGGGCAAAAACTTAAAGTCTTAGGAAAATTAGTGCTACCAATATCATTCTCAGGTCATGTCTATGAATTCTCTGTGCATGTTATCAAAGATCTTCATCATTCTTTCATTCTTGGTGTGGACTTCATGGAAACTAACAAAGTTGTAGTTGATTTTGCTACTAATACCTTGTCTATTAACAGTGACAGTGCTAAACCTCTTGTCTGCTCATTGGAAACAAATGCTGGCTATGCTAGGGCTTCAAAATTCTTCAAAGTTCCATCAAATTCAGAAACTGTGCTTGAAGTTAAAGTTAGCAGGAGAAAAACAAATGATATAGTGCTTCTAGAACCATCCAAAAATCTCTCCTCATTACAATTAAGTGCTGCAAAATCACTAGTTCATATCAAAAACTTAAGGGGGTATTTGAAAGTTCTCAATCCCACAGACAAAGATATTTCAATTCCTCAAAACAAAGTTTTGGCTGTTGTTTCAGAAATTGATTCAAAATCAATAAAAAATTTTGATGCTGAAGTTTCAAATATTCAAACATCTAAAAATGGGAATACTAAGGATGACATTTCATTTGACATGACTAATTCCAAACTCACTTCAAAACAGAAAACCGCATTGACCAATTTTCTAAAAAGCAATAGGGACATTTTCGCTAAAGATCTGTCAGAATTAGGGGAGACAAATGTGTACGAACATAGCATAGATACACATCCCGAGGCTCGTCCTGTACGTATGCCATTTTATCGTGCTAATCCAAATATTCAAGAAGAGATTAGGAAGCATATAGATGAAATGCTAACGCATGACATTATAGAACCTAGCAACAGTATTTGGCATTCTCCTGTAGTAATGGTTAAGAAACGGTCTGGTGAATGGAGATTCGCTGTAGATTATAGAAAGTTGAACAAAATAACAGTTCCCTTGTCATTTCCCCTTCCCCATTTAGATACTGTTTTTGATGCCATTGGTCATGCAAAGCCACGTTACTTTTCAAGTTTAGACTTAAGGTCTGGGTTTTGGCAAATCAAAATGAGTGATCAAAGCAAACACAAAGCAGCGTTCATCACACAAGAGGGTATCTATGAGTGGAAACGTATGCCTTTTGGACTCATGAATGCTCCCATATCATTTCAGACAGTTATGACTCATGTCTTAAGAGGTCTAAATTTCAAGTCTTGCCTTGTTTATGTTGACGACATATTAGTTTTTAGTCAAACATTTGAGGAACATTTGAATCACTTGGAACAGGTTTTCAGCAGACTTCGAGATGCAAACCTCAAGCTGAATCCTGACAAGTGTGACTTTGGTAAGGATGAAATAAAGTATCTTGGCTTTATCCTTAGTGCTGATGGTGTAGTGGTTGACAAGGAGAGAATGCAAGCTGTTAAAGACTACCCAATTCCAAAAACTGAACGGGAAATTAGATCTTTTCTTGGGATGGCAAATTATTATAGGAAATTCATACCAAACTATTCAAAATTGGCCTCGCCTTTGTCATCACTCCTTAAAAAGGATGTAAAATTTGAGTGGTCTGAACTTTGTCAAAGTTCTTTTGATTCCATCAAGCAAGCTCTAACTTCTACGCCTGTCCTTGCTTACCCCAATACAGAGAAACCTTTCATTCTGACCTGTGATGCTTCAGATTATGCAATTGGTTATACTCTATCACAGTTAGATACTTGCAATAAAGAGCATGTTATTGCATATGGAGGTAAGTCACTAACGAGTGAGGAAAGAAAATGGTCCACAACAGACAAGGAATGCTACGCGGTATTGAAAGGTATAGAACACTATCACACTTATCTTGCAAATACCAAATTTACAGTTGTGACAGACCACAAATCGCTTGTTTGGCTAATGACAGCAAAACATAATGGTAGACTTGAGAGATGGTCACTTCGCCTGCAGGAGTACAATTTTGAAATCATTCACAGACCAGGTAAGTCAAACGTTGTAGCAGATGCTCTGAGTCGCAGACAGTATGAGGAAAATGACACTGCACAGGTATGTGAAGTCAAATTAGATTGTAATGAAGACATGAAAGAAAATCCTGAAGCAGCAATGGTTACATTGTATTACAAAGAAGAACCTGTATATGAGGTAAGTGCCCTTAATGCTGAACAGCTTCAAACAACAGTAGATGACTCAGAGACTCTCTCAAAATTGCAAGGTGAGTGCCCAGATTTTTCTGATATCATGAAATACCTTAACGACCAAACCCTTCCTGAAGACAAGAAACTTCATGATGTCATTGTTGCTGAATCAAAACATTTTAGTCTGGTAGATGGAGTACTTTACCATTGGTACCAACGTAGATGCAAAAAGGTTCCAAAGGAAATGGCATTTATAAAACAGGTAGCGTTGCCAACCCCACTCAGGTTAGATGCTCTTATTTCTTATCATGACAGTCTCGCTGGCGGAGGACACTTAGGCATTGATAAGGTAAAGTCGTCACTCATTCAGAAATATTATTGGCCAAAAATGCATAAAGATATTGCAGAATATGTAAGATCTTGTGACCGTTGCCAACGTGCCAAAGCAACAAATCATATTGCAAAACCCCCAATGACCTACATGCCCCTTGTTACTAAGTTTGAGCGATGGCATGTTGACATTCTTGGCCCGATCACAAAAACAAATATGGGTTTTCAATATATTCTTTTGTGTGTTGATGGTCACACCCGTTGGACTGAAGCTTTCCCTTTAAAGACAATGGACTCAAGGGAAATTGCAGGTATTCTGTATGCAGAAATCTTTTGTAGATATGGTAGCCCTAGAATTCTTGTTTCTGAAAGAGGCCAAAATTTTCTGTCTAAATTGGTTTCTGCTCTGTGTGAAATCTTTGACATAACTAGGCATAAAACATCTAGTTATCATCCTCAAACTAACTCTGCTTGTGAAAGACAAAACAGTGTCATTGCACAGTCCTTAAGAGCATTTTGTGAGTCTCACCCAGAAAAATGGCCCAAATATTTGCCTAGTGTTATGATGGCTTTCAGAAAATCTCCTTGCAATCAGTCTACAGAGTTTGCACCCTTTTACCTTATGTTTGGTGATGATATGCACCTGCCATTTGACACATCAGTCATTCCAAAAGAATCTTTAGCTCCTGATGCCAAACAATATTTAAAACACATTTTGGAAAACCTCAAAGTCGGTCAAGAAGTGTCTAGAGAGAACGAGAAACACTTTCAGCAAAGAAACAAAGCAAGATACGATCAAAAAACCAAAATTCCAGATTTTCAAATTGGCGATAAAGTTCTTCTAAAAATTCATAAAGTTCCAAAAGGTGTTTCTCGAAAACTCTATGACAAATCTGGAGGACCATTCATAATTTCAGAAAAGGGACCAAATTATACTTACAAACTCATCAGGGTTTCTAATATGCGTCCTCTAAAATCTTTAATCAATGCTGCTATCATACGTCCATACTATGATCCTGATGTACATCGAGCAGACCTTAGTTTCAACAATCAGCCAAATCAACCTGCCCCCTTAGACTCTCAATCTAATGACCAATCTCAACAAATTGCTTTACCCCCGGCTCCAAATCCACCCTTGCCCCAAACACAACGACGCAAACCAGTTTCTGATAAGACATATGTTTTCAAACGTATTATAAAAGGTCGGTTCAGAAATGGGCAAAGAGAGTTCAGAATTGAATGGGAAACTGGAGAGAGAACTTGGGAACCAGATTCTGTGTTTTCTGATGATATGTTAAGAGACATTAACAGAGAGTATACTCTCAAGGGAACAAGAAGGAAGTACACTTCTTAGAACTCTAACTTGTTTTTTTGTTCCATTCTGGTTATTTATTCAACTGCTGTATGATTTAACAGTTCATTTCACCATTATTTTTTTTCAAAACATGTTGCATGTTTGTCACTTTTGATGCATTATCAACTAATCCAGATTTAGGAACGGGTAACACTAGGTTTTCAACTTGTAGTTCTGTTTGCTTTGGTCCTACACTTTTATTTTGGTGTATTATTATTTTGTTTCTAAAAGCGTTTTATATCTGAATTGGAATGTTAAGTGCCAAATCCTAACAGCTTGACTGTTGTCTAATAGTGCGTGATTACATGTAGGATCCCATGTTTTCATATGGCCACCGACCATTCCACCATTTTTTTTTTTTCTTTGGCATTTTTGTAGGTTCATTAGCAGATAGGTCAAACTGGTTGTTCTCCATGATGGTTATCTTCTTGATATGCATCCCCTTGACATCAGCATCAATTTCGACTGACTCAAAATTTGTTCAGAGGATTAACTACGGCACTATCTTCAAGGAAGATGGCAAACTTATTCTATCCAAGGAAAGTTGGACTCACACTTTTCAAATAAGGCTACCAGTTTTCTCATCGGTTAAGGACATTCCTACGTGCACGGGAAGTTCTTTTTGTCACCTAATTAATCATACTATGCATTATGTTCATTCCTTGCATATGGAAACTATGATTCATGTGAATCACACTGTAAAGTCAATTCACACCCTCATTCCCCAAACTTCCTTTAGGGAATTGAAACCAAGTCGCTATACAAGAGCACTTTTACCATTTGTTGGTTCTTTGTTTAGTGGTTTATTTGGAACTGCTACTATGAATGATGTAAATATTCTAGCCAGTCACATCAACTCCCTCACCAAAGTCTCAAATAACATGGTTAATACACTTCACCAGCATGCAGCCCATATTTCTTCCTTTATGAAGGTGATGGATCAGCGTACAACTAATTTGATGAGAGGTATTCAAACTAACTATCAACAAATAACAAGACTAACAAACCTTTTTAATACCACTTTTTCTG
The DNA here is from genome assembly GCF_025612915.1 of Magallana angulata. Classification (NCBI taxonomy): domain Eukaryota; kingdom Metazoa; phylum Mollusca; class Bivalvia; order Ostreida; family Ostreidae; genus Magallana; species Magallana angulata. The sequence goes on along the minus strand of NC_069119.1, from coordinate 37,427,639 downwards.
AATTTCAGGACTCGTTTTCTAACATTTCTACTATTATTGCAGATCAAGTTCATAAAAGTAGTTCAATCATAAATTCTTTGACAAATCTGCAAAATGCAATTGAAAGCTTAGTTCAAGGAAAAATTACACCATTTTTGATTCAGGAAACAGTTTTGGCTCAAACTCTTCAGCAAATTGAAAGAAAGTTATCAAAATCTTATACTCAATTCTTCTTAATTAAGAAACATCCAGCGCAATTTTACAAATCTTCTGATTTTCTGTACGTTAGACAAGGGTCATCTCTATTTATCACCATTAAATTTCCAATTTCCTCACACAGGTACCCATTAAAACTTTATAAAGTCATTTCCTTGCCTGTCCCTATTAACAGCACTTCAACTCATGCATCTCAACTTCTGGACACCCCAGACTATTTCGCTGTCACTAGTTATCATCATAAATATGCAACGTTTTCAAATGCACAACTGTCTGATTGCACCAGAAATCCACCTTATATTATTTGTTCCTCGAATATCCCTTTAACACCTGTTAAAGTCCCAAACTGCATGATGGCACTTTTCTCAAATAACAAAAACCAAACTAAAAACTTGTGCAACTTTCGCTTTGTTCCTAGTATTCTGAAGTCTGACATGGTTGAACTAACATCCACCTCCATTTTAGTGTACAATGTCAAAAATCTGAAAATTGATTGTCAAGATTACAAGAAAACCACAAGTGGTTGTAAATTTTGCATTTATGATCTGCCTTGTAAGTGTTCATTGCTGTCAGAAAACCTTGTTTTTACACCAAAACTGGTAGATTGTCAAAAACATATCAAAAATGTATCTATTTCATATCCAATCAATTTAGCTCTGCTTCAAGAATTTTTCAATGAGTCAAGATTGATGTCAACTTTAGGAGATACCCTGTATCCAAATCCCATTGAATCAATTGTACCACAATTTCAAATCTATAATCACACCTTTTCAAATGTTCTTGTTGATGACAGATCTTATCATTTAAGTCTTAAGAAATTGGCAAAAGCTGCTAAAAAGGATGCAGTAGCTTTTAAATCTCTTACACAACCACTTTTAAATGGTGATATTGTTTTAGATTCTGACTGGCTAGACACAAAATCTGTGATGTTGTATGTTACAATGATCATTGCTTGTTGTGCCATTTTTGCTTGCATCTTTTTATTTTGCAAAATCAGAAAGTTAGCAACTGCCCTTGTTGTTTTACAAAGAGTGGTCAACGTTAATTCTGATAAGTTACCATCTTTCATTTATGAGAATGTAGATAAACAATTAGAAGTAGAAGATACTATTAATAACTCATTTTTGTCAGAATTTCAATGGATTCATGGATTCTCTGCATTAGCCATATTAATTTTTATTATTATCATAATTATTTTTGTAATGATTTTCTGTTCAAGAAAGAAACACAGAGAAACAACACTTTATCTTGAGGTTACATCTGGTGGCACATGTGTTACTATACCAGTGATTCATTTACCATTGTGTCCTACTTATTGGACAATTACCAACCCCACAGTTAAGGATATTTCTCTCTCTTTTTGCAAAATGATTGTAATCTGGGAAAACTTTGAAATTACAAACAAATTGACTTCAAAAACTATTCAAGTTAAACAATCTTTTAATATTTCTTTACTTCAATATTTCTCACTCAAAAACATCCTTCATCAACCTTTCTGTGCATATGTTTTGTTAGGCCATCAAAGAATGTTCACACCTCTTAATTCCTTTCATAATATTGAGATATAAAGCTGGTAATTTGATTAACCCCCCCCCCCCCTTACCGTACAAATTTTTTTTTTCCCCTCTGTTTTAGAATTTAATATTTTTTCTTATTTTTACTCTTTTATTCAACTTTGTCGCAATACTTGCATTTTTATGTGAACTCTATTTATGAGTGAAATACAAGGCTCCATTTGAATTTTTAATTTTGTTTGAATGCAAGTGTGTGTATGTGTTATTGACTCTTTATTTAGTTAAATTTCAGTATAGGAGTCTCCATTGGGCAAGATCGCGTCACAATTCAACGCTTATCCATCCGCATCCTAATGAGGATGTTTTCGGTATTCTCAAAGACTGTTCGTTCTATTTGAAGTTATCAGAGACTCTCACATGAAATAACGTTTGCGATTTCAAAGGATGAATCATCCAGCAATAATCCAACCAGTGATCTTTTGTTCATGGACATTTATTATGGACTGTGGTGATGCATTTAATGGACTGAATCATGGATTTTCCATTTCTGTACTCATAATTTTATCCTTGTTCATATAACTGATCATATTAGTGAGTTACATGTACTAACAGTACTTTGTATATATGTTTATTAGTTGTGTTTGATGTTTATGTGTGTGGATATTGGTTAAAACACTGACTTTTTATGTCTTATTTCTATGTGTATTACTCAATTTTATTTTTCAGGCTTTAGGGTCTAAAGCCAATTGGAGAAGGGTGGAGTTGTCATGTTGTAAATTTTGTATTTACACCCACCCAGTAAATTCAAAACTTTTAAACCTACTTGGATACAATTTTCACTGTTCTTTTTTATATCAAGTCGTGTATTTTAAACATTTTATAAGTATAAGCATTATATATCAATATCATAATCATTTTTAGCAAGTTGTATACCTTTTATTTTATAGAATTTGAGCTCGGTATAAAATGATGTTTATTTATTTTTCTTTAGTACATTCCTACATGTAAGATATTTCTTGCATAATGAATGTGGTTAAATTAACTAGGTAATCTAATAGAAAAACACCTTGTTTGGCATGTCCCCTTTTTCGGTACTGTGTAAATTTAGTTTTTTTATTTATCGTAATAGAGTTTCTCACTTCCCCTGCTAACAAAAGATGACACTAATTGAGTAATCCCACATGTCCATTTCATAACCTTTGATCTCCAAATTTTGCCTTACATTTGTTTATTCGTGGGATTATCAAGGTGATAGCTTGTTAGACGTTTTAGCCGAGAGCCATTTAGTATTCCTTTTCGAAACCCCTGATTATGTAATTTTACTTACTCTTTCGGACAAAGACATCGAATTAAGATAAGGTCACATGTTAACAATCCCTGAATTCGATTGGTCGTTTAATCAAGCAGTCGGAATTAGAATTAGCGCTTGGGACCGCACATCTTTCATTCTATTGCGGGTTTCCTAAATATATGTATCGACAACTCTAATTCCGACTTGCGTTCTTCTATTATTCAGGTATGTTTAAGTTTTGTTTTATTAGGTTTTTTTTAACTAGAACTAGAGTTTTAACAAGCCCTTATCTATTTCCTTTGGTTCAATATAATTCCTTTTTAATGTATTTCAACTTTGCTCTTGATAGCAAAGTTGATAATTGTTTAGCCGTTTTTTTTGTATAGAAATGATATTTTTGGTAATGGCGGTCATGTTAATGAATAGCGTTGTAGTTTATTAGTTTTAGACTAGTTTAGGTTTTGTATGTAATTCTTTTGATTTCTAATTGATCCTTAATGTAATTTCCAATTTGGCATTTGAATTTGGCGCGTAATCTAAATTTAGTCTAACTCTTTAACTCCGGAAGTTAATAAAGTTAATTTGTTTACTTTCACATTCGGTTAGTTTTAAAACGTGGATATTTACATCACAATGTATGCGGATCAGTTAGGAATCGTTGTTCAATACGGACTCTGTCATAGTATATGTGTCCATGTCCGGAACGGGTAGTTTTAGATTTATTTGTTTCTTTTATCATTATACGTTTAGATATTTTTATATTGGGCACTCGATGAAATGATATTCCATTTATACATATAACGATCTGAATTGAAAACCATTACAGTTATCGATTGTAGTTATTTTTCAAATATTTTGAGACACTAAAACAAGTGTTATTCATATATATGATATGTCTCATGTTCAAATTTGTTATATGTATGTTACGTAATTGTTCATAACATCTTTCATTCTATTGCGGGTTTCCTAAATATATGTATCGACAACTCTAATTCCGACTAGTTGTCATGTTGTAAATTTTGTATTTACACCCACCCAGTAAATTCAAAATTTACAACATGACAGTGCGACGGCGAAAGAGGGAGAGTGCGAAGATGCGACGGCGAAAATGCGAAGGAGCGATACTACTATCGCTCCTTCGCCTTCGCTGTCGCACCTTCTCACTTTCGCCTTCGCCTTTTTTGATAGCATTTAGTAGGTCTCGGTCGATTACGAAGAAGTGATGCAAGCACAGTATTCGCCACTGGGGCCAAGCCCGTTTTAAAATTTCAATGTAACCATGGTTTCATTGAAATTAATGTTAAAACAGGCTTGGCCCCTGTGATATTTGCCAAGGTTTTCCGATTAACCCATGGTATTATTGGTACGCATGCACATAATGTATATATACACAGACTCCTGTCACTTACCAGCTGTCTGTTTACCATGGATCAAACACAGTAAAATTCTAATCTCATTATGCGACACTCCTTGCTCATGTTTGGATCTAGAGGGGGAGAAGGGCCCCCCCCCCCCCTGGAAAATTCAATATTTATAACTTCACACATGCAGTAAAGGGGGAGAGAGAGTCCGGATCCCCCCCCCCCGTAAAATTTAATTAATTAATTATATGTAATAACATTTCCAAAATATGTCTCGGAACCCCCCCCCCCTTTCAAATATAATTATCCATCGACTCCCCCCCCCCCCCCCCCTAGAAAAAGTTATGGATCTGCGCAGGTTGTTGAAAATAAATTCTAAAAACTTCATCGTCTGCCTCAGATGTCCTTTCATACAGCTAAAGTTGTCTTTAAACGATAGAGAGCTCCACAATTATAAAAAGGCGAAGGCGAAAGCGCGAAGATGTGAAGGCGAGAGTAGGAAGTTGCGATGGCGAAGGAGTGATAATAGTATCGCTTCTTTGCCTTCGCATCTTCGCCGTCGCATTTTTCGCTCCTTCGCCGTCGCGCCTTCGCACTCTTGCACCTCGACCTAAAGGCGAAGGTCGAAGTGGCCCTATCAGAACACCATAATTTACTGCCACACTGTAAATTCAAAATTTACAAATTGACACACTTATCCATTTAGTATGGTGTTCCTATGGTGTTCCATCATCTTGTCTACCAATGAGGAGGCAGATGAGAAAAAAAATTGAAACCAAATCTGGAAATTAAAATGCTCAACTAACTGTGGTCCTTAATTAAAACACGCTTACCTGACTACATGAACCATGTATAATACTGTTATCTGTCTGAACATAATAACAGACACATGGAAACTGTCATTTTGAGAAGCGCTGACTTGACTTCTCTCTATATATTGATGACGTCAGAAGGAATCAAGGTTTTATTGTCTGTATTGTAATATCCATGATCACTCAGTGGTTGGTTGACCACAACATATTGTCCACATCTGATTTCCTCAGTTTCAGCCCTACTCTATTTATATACTCATATATACACTAGTGTTTTACCTGTTTCTATACCATTATCTCCATATCCAATGTCTCTTTACTGATGGCCATCTATTGTGAGGTCACCACTAATGGTCACACACTTACACTGACTCTGGTGTGTGCTGGTCCCCTCACAGTCCCTCTCCTGATGTCCATCTGTTGTGAGGTCCCCACCATCGGACACACCCTTACACTGACTCTGGTGTGTGCTGGTCCCCTCACAGTCCCTCTCCTGATGGCCATCTGTTGTGAGGTCACCATAACCGGACACACCCCCACACTGACATGTGCTTGATCCTCTCACATCTGTTTATATCAATAATATATACATCGAATTATCATCCCTTATCGAGTTAGGAACTAGTTATTCAGGGGGGGGGGGGGAGGCTGGGTGGTGGTAGTGGGGGTGGGGTTCTAAAGAGGTTTGAAAAATAAGACACACGTGCTGCTATTCTTGGTTAGTAGATATTAAGAAAGTTTTGTTGATATGAGACATTTCTATTTTTTAGACGGTGGCTATAAATAGCCACGGTCTATTGCTACGGTCCTGACCGGAAGAGTATTTCTCACGGGGACCCTAGCGGATAAGGAACGATAACTCTGTTAGGTATGCAGTGTTACAAGCAATGTTTTATCTATGTGTCGATTTCAGTATGAGAACTGATTTTAATCTTATCAGATATTTTAAGCATTATAGCTGTTAATTATTTTGTACATACATTTAAATAATGTATGAAATTGTGTTTTATTTTAAATGAGCAGTTACCCTGTCTGCTTATGCGGTATTGATAATTTATGCCCCAACTGCCAGTTGTGACGTTAACTCTGTATCAGGACTACATAAACTATATTACTGCGATAATTGGCCAAGAGATCACACAATAATCGCTTCTTGTTTTTTTTTTTAGAGGTGTAAACAATTGTCAGAAACACATTATTTAAACTAGTTCGCCATTTCATATTTCAGCAATTATGCTTCATCGATAAATTCACTCATTTTCAACGGATTAGTTTTAGTTGAGGCATTATATTTATTTTGTTGAGCTTATTCCAAAGAATTCACAACAGATACTGACAATGAATATTACATTAATTACATTTTATCGAACTTCAACCGATCAATGGCACAGTTTCTTCTACAAGTGTGCATGTGTTTTCAAACATACAATAAACATTCAATTTACGATACAAATGTGTTTAATTTTGGACTGACCTGTGATTTACAATGTACTTTATTCGTAACTCACTCAGTCTGTAGAAACATTAATTTTATAACAGGCACCTCAATATTCATCAGACAATATTTACTACTGATGTTGACGCTTTACTTGCTGCTGACTTTCTCTCAAACACGCTATTCGACGTCGGATTGTAAAATTCACGTGCAAATCGAGTCGCCATTTTACAATTTTACATGTATTTAAAGAAACCACATTTTACGACGTTTCAAAGATTTTCAGTTCAGATATTTTGTAAGCAAATAAGGGATTGAAGACATATGCTGTAAAACGTCTTGTGGATTTCACGGCGTGTCAGCTCGTGTATCTTTAATTTGCAGCAAACGCTAGCTTTTTTTGTGAGAAAAAACAATCGTTTCAACTCATGCGATATTCCATATGCATTCATGGTACATTGTGAACAGTAATGTAAGATATAATAATTTTAACAGTTTCTGTCAAATTTTTTCACAATGAACTAAATAACGCAATTTGATGAGCGAAGTACAAATCCATATGCGCCTGTCCCTGCTAAGTAATATATAGAGTACTTTTTAACGAGTGTATCTTCAGATAACAGACGAGGGGGCTTGTCCCCCGAGTCTGATATCTGAAGATGCACGAGTTAAAAACTACCCTATATGTTTTGTATCATCGTTTTCAATGCACTGGGTTACCCATGATATATCAACATTTTATTATCTACCATTTTATATGACCAATGAAAAAAGAGCATTCTAGAAGTTTTGCGCACTACATTTGAGGAAAGTTCCATCTACCTCGCCCTTTTAAGCCAGGTTGTGATTTTATGCTCTCGCAATTCTTAGTTTAGTTGTGTATTTCATTTTGAGCCATTAGTGGATGTATAAGCAATTAAAAAATGATCAGTTTTCTTTAATGATTTTTATAGCTGCTTTAAACATTTCACAGAAACTGTTATGTTCTTTGAACTGCATGAATTTGTAAATGATAAATTAAATTTCCTTATTTTTTGCTATTCTTTTTTTTTTAAAGTGTGATCTATCAGAAAAAATAAAAAGTGTGATATATCACAGATACAACACATAAAACTGTTGTGTATCAAGAAAAAATGAATTGCTGACATCAAAGGAAAAGCTCACAAACAATGATACAAATGTATTAGAGAATCTTTTCTTTGGTTTTGGGGGAATTTTTTTGATAACATAATTTACATATGTACGTAAACATCGCCCCGTTTGTTCTCAAATAATTTTTAACTCGCGAGTACAACTCTATTATGAGCCCTCTTCGACATTTGTTTCCAAGTGTTCGCATCATTTTGTCAACATGCATTTACTGAGGCAGGCCTATATAAATGTGCCAGTTTGTTGCGACTCGCAATTAAAATAAACACTGGTTAGAAAGTGTCAACCAACGCAATGCTACATCGACTGTAGCGTATACATCCATGCTATATTTGCGATAAATCATGAAACATGAAGGCAACAAAATGTGCTTCATAGATGACTGTAGTATTCTGCTGAGCTACAGAACTAGAGCTTTCCGGAAATATTGCCGGGATTTGCGAACCTTAGATATATTGTCTAGTACATGCGAAGAATAAAATCAAATTTATGTACACAGCTGTAAGGTAAGAAAAACGTGCGTTCAACTTGGATTTTGTTTGTTTGATGTTTTTAAAAACTTATTTTGAATAATTAATCAATATTTATTGTAAGTTTACTAGAAAAGTTTAATGTAGCAAGTAATTTATGCGTGTTAAAGTGTACTGAAAAGCGATAAAATATACATGTGACTTTCCCGAATTCATTCAAATGATTTGAATAAATCTATAGCTAAATACAATAGAATAAATGTACTTTAAAACGTTGATTAATGAAACTGCCGCGACAGAATATTGTATGATATTTTTTTCAAATTTTCATTCACTTTCGTTGTGAGCAAATGGAAACAATCCACTAAAGTCGAAGATAAAATATTGTTTGACTCCTCTGTTTCATGATGACGTGCATTCCAAAAGCAATACGAGTTTTATCAAACAGGTTATTGTAAACCCATTCAGTTTTCGTTACACCTAAATGTATTAAATGACTATGAGGACAAAAGCAAGTGTGATGGTCCACAAGACTGCAACTTTTTTTCCCGTGAAGAAATTGAGGGAAATGCTGTCGAGAGGGACAATAAACATACTACATGTATGCCGAAATAGTTAGTAAAAACCTGATAAGTATTTTATCATACCAAAGCTTTATTTGTTCTCGTTACTTTGAGAAATCTACAATATATTTAAGCACAATAGTCCAATCCACACTTTGCAAAAGTTGTTCCCCTTTCCGGGGTCAACCAAAATTAAAACGGGCAAAAACCAAAATTCCCTACTACAAAGGCTACAGTGATAAATCTATGGGTTTTCCCCAAAAGATGACGGCCAAGAGACACAGCATGTGTAAAATGTGGATTTAGATCACAGCTACGATTTCCACAGAATTATCCATGTAGGAAACTCACGACCAGTTGTGCGAGTAAGCGTTAAGTAATAGTACGTAGGCGATACTGGCCGCGGTTTTCGACGACAATAATTATAATACATATACAGTTGAACTTCGATATCTCGAACACTGATATCTCGAATACAATGTTTATGTCGAAGTGATTTGTAAGTCCCAACCACTTATTTTTTAACGTATTTTACCCTCAATATTTCGAATATTTGGATATCTCGAAGTTTTAAAATAGTCCCATCCAGCTCGAGATAACGAAGTTTGACTGTAATATGCTACTTTCAAACGACGCCACCGTCTAACAGTACTTTCATTTATAATGATAATCCTTATAGATATACAATACTATCTAAAAAGTATTATGTAAGCCAGTCCGATTAAAAGTTAAAAAATACTTACATTTTGTGAAAAAAATTGAACAAAGCACTCCCATTTCTTTAAAAGTTAAGTTGTCTGTTGCGATACAATTTTAATCTATAAGTGGTTGTGTTCCTTAATATCTTACTATAAGGGGTAAAAGTCGGCGTTTCCTGTCCTCATATTTAAGTTGAATGCAGTATAAAGTGCTTTAGGAAATCGAGAACTTGTCATAATCCCCCCACCCCCTCCATGAACCTTAGAAGCATTTTAATTTCTGAATATAAAGGTTTTTTTTAGGAATTCCAGTGTTCTAAAGGTAATTTATATATTTCAGAGAAGACAGTTAAGGGAATGCAAATGTATAATACAAACGTAATCGAAAGTATATCGATGATATACATGTACAACAGTAAAATACAAGCCAGCCCCCCCCTCCCCCCCCCACACACACAAGATGGAGCTCTGCCATTCAGCAAACTGACGGTTTACTATTTTGTTTCTGCTGTAGTGGGAGCAGTGAAGATGCACGATTGGTTCAAATGGCCATTGATTAATTACAACAGCATTTGACATAAAACAGAGTAGGGGGAGATTGTCCAAACCTCTACAATATAGAATGGCACGGTAAATTTCACATTGCAAAGTTACTGAAATTAAGCATTGGTACCCCCCCCCCCCTCCATCCTGATCCCCGGCAAACAAAATTATCAATCGAACCCACAGGCACCTACCATTAGAAATATTTCATATTAAGGTGGCCCGGCTCACTACACCTTGAAATTTTTTCTCAAATCAGCAGAAAATTACATGATTATGATAGATATCATAATGTATAAGAAGTATTTATATAAAGTCAAATAGGCAAAAATTGTGCAATTACATTTTCGAAAATTTTATTCAAAAATGAAGAAAAGCTCCAGGCGGATTCGAACTCATCTGCGGTTCAGAAGCCCAATTTAATACTTTAACCACTGACCTACGACAACATACAACCCAATCGAACGATATAGATAGTTTAACAAAACATTTAAATCTCCATCTTGTGATGTAGTGTCTTAAAAAGTAAAAGTCTAGGTGTAGTGAGGTACCTTCAGAATATTTCCTATTCTCTAGGTTTCATCACAGCACAAGAAATTATAATACTTCATTTATAAAAAAGAAATAAGCCTGTGCTCATAACACTTGGAAAAAGTTTTTTGGATTTGGTGCTTCAACACAAAAATTGCATGCAAATAAAGGGCCCCTTGCCTTTCAAAAACTGTGTCTGAAATTGAAGTTTATTGAGACCAACTAAATTCAGTGATCAAATCATTCCAAGAATTATTCCACAGAACTTTATAATGCTGATGTGGATGAAATCATTGATATTCAAGGTGGCTCAATTTCTCTGAATGATCAGGGTTATCGTAAGTGCCAGCACAAAAATGTCAATCCACATCAAATCATGAAACTTGATCTTTGATCCTTAATGTGAATCTATAAAATAATATACCAATAAATCCTTAAAAACTGTCAACCAACAGAAAATTGTCACCATCCCAATGTATTAGCATGTGAGGACCTTGGCAGCGTCAGAACAACCCCCCCCCCCAACACCAGAAAAAAATATTATCAAATTCACATGCATGTAGTAATGTTATATAATGAGAGCAGATCTTGGACCCCTCTCCGTGGCAAAGAAACTTATACCCACCTGAACCCCCACCCACCCCTTACAAAGTATATTTTGGAATATGCACTTTGTTGTCACTACTATGTACCTTTGCGTAATTCTCTGGACAAATAGAATTATATGTCAAATTGTACTTTCAAGTTTAGGACATAGTGACCGACATGATAAAACACAAAGCGAGAGAGAGAGAGAGAGAGAGAGAGAGAGAGAGAGAGAGAGAGAGAGAGAGAGTTATAACCAATATACATTCTTTAATAGAGATGAAAAGGCCCTATAGAAGCTGAAAGACTCAACAATACAACAATCCTTACAGGTAAAGACAGGACTCTTAATTATACTTTGTAAATGATTTCCATGGACAGACAAATGAATACTATTGCAGAGAACTTTTTATTTCAATTTTTACTTTTGAGATTTAGGTTAATAACAATAATTATACATATCCTTTTTAATTTGTTGAAATAACATAGTATCTACAATGTAAGTAAAACATTGAATCACATAAGATTACTTGCACCATAACCACCAAAACCATCAATCATTAGTTGCTATCAATTCAATGTTTTCAAAAATTCTAGAATTTCTAATCCGGAAGTCCAGTTTACGCCCTGAGCTTGTATTTTCAGTCCATCCTTTCCTTCCTCTGATTCAGACTTCAACTTTTGGATCTTCTTCCAGAGCCTGTAGTTAATTCTCGGACAAACCACATCTTTTTCCGACAGGCGGAGTGCGGGACAAAAGTCGTTATTTCCGTCCCCAACCAGTACGACACACTTATATTGTGTTCCTTCCCGCTCCTGTGTTTCTTTATGATCCACCACTATTTGACCCTTACACAGGTTGACAGTACTTAGATCACACCAGTCCTGGGTGTGGTAATACTCTATAGTCAATCTTCCCTCAGCGTCATATTTGGCAGGATTTGTATACACTCGGGAAAAAGCATTTTTAAGACCGGTTTCAGTTAAAATATAATCAATAAACTCCGAATTCGCATCGGAAACAATTATACATTCATGGCCTTTTTCGGCTACATGTTCGATGAGTTCTCGCATGCCATCCGTCAGCGGAATTTCGTTCATGCATTCTCGGTACTGTTTAGCTGTAACGCCATGTGTGTGGAGGTAATCAAATATAAGTCCCATATAATGGGTCCAACCCAGGTCACTATAGGTTTCCTCGATTTCCTGGGGAATCTTCCCGCCGGGGGCCAGTCGTTTACAATACAAGTCACTATTATCATCAATCACCGTGTGATCAAAGTCAAACACAAACAGGATTTTTTCTGAAGTCATCTGAGAATGAAAAGAAAATAAAGAATAGTTTCACCCACTATAAATAACTGGTATTCATTAAAAAATTAAATTTCTGTACACTCTCTGTAACACTTATTTTGATTGCAATGACACTTTTTAAACAGTTTCAAACACCTAGTAAATAATTAGTGTTTAACATTTCAAATATAAATAATTTGGAAATATTTCTTTAAAAAATACATGTACTTATAAAGCTACTGCATAATATGTCAAACAAACTTTTGACATTTTTTTCTACAGTATTGAAGGAAAAAATCACTTCTCATAAGTGTATGTTTGAAGTACAGGCAGTCAAGAAAATTGGGTAGCCTGTGTTTTATTCTGAAAACATACATGTAGGTGTCGGAATCGGCAGGGGGATGCTAGCGGAGGCTTAGTCCCCTCCGGACCCTTACTTTTTTTGCAAAGTTATACATAACCATAACCAATTTTTTTTTTTGCTTGTTAACATTTTTGATAAGTTTACCCCCCCCCCTTTCAATTTGCTTCTGACGCCACTGAAAATAATGCAAAGAAACATTATAATTTTTTTATTCCTTAACCCTACTCTTCCCTCATTCAGATCAGGCATCCCTTTTAAAACATTTAGCTTACCTAATGAAACTTTTAGATGCTGTTATATAATATGAAATGAAGACTTTGAATCTAGACACAGGCAATGTGTCTTTATCAAAAGCCTTAACACAACTGATCAAAGAGAAAATGAAGGACCTTTATAAATATAATATAAAAACCAAAACAGACACCTAATGATAGTTCCAATGACACACTATGAAAGTGAAACCAGCAGTCTTTATATTAGTCGTTCCTTATACAATTTGAAACCTCATGATTGTTGTTAATGCAGTTCTAGTTTTACTTTCATAACATGGCATGTATTAGTCAAAAAAAATAAGAGTCACTAAGTGTGTTAAAACTTTGATTTGCTTCAGACTAAAATGATGCGAGGCGATGTCATTGGATAAAAGGCCTCGCCTAAAATTTTCTGAACTTTACTGAAATACATGAACTAAATATTTGCACTAAAGCCACCGGACCATACTTTTAGTACAGTACTTTATATCAAATATCATTTTATATGTCATCTGAAATATCATTGATGTGAGCAATACTAAAAGGGAAAATTTATCATGCATTTAATGAAAAAAAAAAGAACCCGACATATATGTCCCTAGAAAACTTAGAAACAACAAGGTTGATGTTAAAGTATGGGGATGAAGATTTTTTCGTACATTGATTAAAATATGGGGCGCTCTCGAGTTTATTGTTCAAGAAATGTTTCTGAATGTTCGGTCTACCCTACCACTTTTGAAAAAAGCCCGATTAAGATATTAGCTCACTGCTCTTTAAAGCACCCTTGTCATAAATATTTATATAATCAAATACTATAATACTATAATTTTTAACTGGAACACTGTCATCATGGTCATTATTAACTAGTACATTATATGCCTTGTTTCAATTTGTCTAAAGTTAATATGTACCTTATTACAGATAACTACAAAGTACCTAGGTCTGTAGGCTTTTTACTAGTTATGGAATATTCTCGAAAGTTCAGACAGGAGAATAATTATGTATCCATAAATCAGTTCACACACCAAGTATGCATGTGCATGAAATGCATAAGAAATATTTTTTTAAACCCAAATAGCATACATACTAATTCAATATAAGATATCTTGAAAGTTACGAAGAAATAAGAAATAATTCCGAATTTTTAAGACTCACTCTGATAACCCAGTTCTCTGACCTGTTACTGGCGCCCCCCCCCCCCCCCCTACACACACACACACGGATTAGGATTTTCATGATTTTGAAATGTATCTATTTTTTCTTGTCAAGATTTCTGATGATAAGTCTAGCCCCCCCCCCCTTTCAATTTGCTTTCGACGCCACTGTGGTATAGGTTTTACTTGTAACCCCCCCCCCCCCCCCCCCGAAAATGAGGGGTCAGCTTTTTTGAATGAAAATAAAAATATCTTTGTTGATAATTTTATGAATTATAATCTTTCAGATTATATTTAGTGATCGAAAAAAAAACCACAAAAAATAATTTACGGAGAAACGGCAGATGTTTTCTGCTTATGGAGACGGAGTTTGTACATACTCAGATATATTCTTATTATCCGGATTTGATCGAAATTGGTTTCACTTTTACAATTTTTGCGGGAAACTCGGATGAAAAAAAAACTTGCGACGGGGATATTGGTGAAGAGGTTAGCATTTCGAAAAGAAAACGATCTATCATCACCGACGTAATTCATTTCACGGATTAGATCTGTATGTTGTAATATCTACACTAACAGGTAAAGATGACTTGATGTGTTTGAATAATTATGTATTTAACATGGTTTCCTAACATCGGAAACGCCGCGAGCGATTATAATTGTTTTGATGATAATTATCAGTTCAATTTAAAGAGTTATTGAATCTAGAGTGACAATTTGTTTCATTTTCTGGGCTTTCAAACAACCAGCCCTACTTTTTAAATACCAAAAAGACGTTTTTAATCATCGCTACAGCAACCAGGTTTTTTTTAGTAATCGAAGCTTTTTTCGTTTACGCACTTATTAATTTGTATGTTTGGTGATTTTAAATTGTAATACAATACGAAATAAGTAAAATTTAATGCAATTTACCTTTTATTAACGATTAAATTCCATGAAAAACACAAAAATATCACTTTTTAAGCATTGTCCAAACGTCCAACTTCGAAGAGAAATAACTTTCTTATATGCAAATAAACCCCTATTTCGTGCAAATACGATCGATTGTAAATTATATCCTGGGTCTTTTAAATGATGTTAGAAGTCTGCCAACACATGCAGCACTTTGCAAAACGATTTCTTGTTGACCCCATGTTTTCATCGAAAAATTGCCATATTTTGTACCAGTGCGCATGCGTAGACTCCCAAAACGGAGTCCAAAATGCTTGCAGAAATTCACTTCCGTTGACTCTGTTTTGTGAGTCCGTCTAGACTGCTGAATGGAGGCCAATTTTGTTCCGTCCGAATTTCCTCAATTGTTTGATGACCAGTTTTAGAAACAGTTAATGAGACTGTATCGTCCCTGATTATAATTACTAATTAAATTAGTGTTGTAACAAGTACTTTATTAATAAATTCTATTTTCAGAAATTTAAAGTTATCAAATGAAATAGAACTTTCTGTCTAACCCAAAACAGCCTATCATAGCCCATTTGGGAGATAACGTTAAGTTCCAACCTGTTTATGTAAATTTTGTCTATTGCAAAGAAATCAACAGCTTGTTGTTCTGAATAAATACAGCAAACTCCAGGCAAGCAGAATATGTCCAGGGTTTGACATTAAGTTTTTTATTTACTAGACCAGTCGGGCTACCTCAGCAATTTTTCACTAGCCCTGACTCTTTAACCACTAGCCCTGACCAATATTGACAAAAATAAACTAAAAGTTATAAACATAAAATAATATGTAAACGGTGTGACCGTTGGACCGAGCGCAGATTTAACACAGTGCAGTTTGATTTTTGTAGAATAAAATTTATTTGAAATGCACACAGTAGGATCCGCCTGGTTGCCTACTCAAAGCATTAGCAAAAGTTAAACGAAACGGCGCGTGCTCAGTCTACATTATGACGTCATGTTTCAAACGAATACATGTTTTGTCTTCGGGAATAGATGAAGAGAGTTACGTTATTCCGAACTTTTTTAAAATTTCTTCTTTCATTGTTTATCAATTTAATTCATATAAATACCTCGGTAATAAAATTGAATACCTTATTCAGTATCTAAAAAACCAGTTCCTTGATATTGATGTTTTTATTTTCTATCTGATAATTTGATAAGACATACATAGAACTAGTCGTGTTTCTTGACTGAAGCACTATTGAAACTTATCCCTTGTCCTCTTTTATTTCTTTTGATTCAAATTACCTTTTATTTAAATACTGGAACATTTTAATCGAGTTTAGGGGCAACAAACATCGATAAGTACCTTTCAAACAATGATTGAATTAACTTTTTAAAAACAAAATGGCTGCCAATATGGCGGCGCCCAGGACTGGAAGAAATTTGTTTTGGCCTTAGTACCCCTGATTCAACTTTCATTTTTCAATGATTTTAAGGTCTTCCGTTTCCAACGGAAGACCTTATAGTGATTGTAATGTTTCTTATTATTAAGGTCTTCCGTTTCCAACGGAAGACCTTATAGTGATTGTAATGTTTCTTATTAAGGTCTTCCGTTTCCAACGGAAGACCTTATAGTGATTGTAATGTTTCTTATTATTATTATTATTATTTTTTTTTGTCCGTTTTTTGTCCACAAGATTTCTCAGAGATGGCTGGATAGATTCTCTTGAAATTTTCAGGACTGATAGAAAATGATAATATCTCTAGGCGTTTTTTTCATTTTTTCAAAATTCACTTCCTGTCGTCCGTTTCCTGTCCCGCGACAAAAAGCTATGGACAATGAGATCTCAGAAACGATAAAGACTTGAACCTCCAAACTTTGAGGGATGATAGACCTATAGTTGTAGATGTGTTTAAACTATTTTGTTTTGTTCGTCGTAACTTCCGGTCGTCACCGGAAGCTCTTCAAAAATTATGCTTTTACGCATTTAATATATTTCTCGGAGAATTGAAGTATAAGTATACATGCTTACATATGTCATCTATCCGATGATTAATAAACATAAAAATTCTACTTCCGGTGAGATATCTCAAATATCTCATGAAGCCTTTTTTAAAATAAATGTTTGAACCCCGAGATCTCAGAAACTGTAAGTGATCAAGACACGAAACTTACAGGGATGATAGACATTTGATAGAAGATGTGTTTAACCGTTTTTTATTTTGTCGACCGTCACTTCCGGTCCACACAGGAAGAGTTCAAACAAATCAAGTTTTTTAAAAGTTTAACCAGATTTCTCAGAGATGGCTGGATGGATTTTCTTGAAATTTTTAGGACTGATAAAGAACGATAATATCTCCAGGTGTTCTTTTCATTTTTTCAAAATTCACTTCCTGTCGTCCGTTTCCTGTCCCGCGACAAAAAGCTATGGACAATGAGATCTCAGAAACGATAAAGACTTGAACCTCCAAACTTTGAGGGATGATAGACCTATAGTTGTAGATGTGTTTAAACTATTTTGTTTTGTTCGTCGTAACTTCCGGTCGTCACCGGAAGCACTTCAAAAATTATGTTTTTACGCATTTTATTTCTTTAACACAAAATTGAAATATAAGTATAAGCGCTTTCATATGTCATCTATCCGATGATTAATAAACAAAAAAAATTACTTCCGGTGAGATATCTCAAATATCTCAGGTACTCTTTTTAAAACAACTATTATTACAGCGAGATCTCATAAACTGTAAGTGACCAAGACACAAAGCTTACATGGCTGGTAGACATTTGATAGAAGATGTGTTTAACCGCACTCATTTTGTCAACCGTCACTTCCGGTCCACACCCGAAGAGTTCAAACAATTCAAGTTGGTTAAGAGTTTAACTGTTTTTGTTTGACAATGTAAGACAAATTGATAGCCAATAAAGTCCTGTTGTGTAATGGTTAAGAAATACAACTTTCATTTTCATCAAACACTTCCGTTTGTCCGTTTCCTGTCCCGAAACAAAAAACCTTGATTCCTAGAGATCTTAAAAACGGTGACGACTTGAATAATCAAACTTTGTGGGATGATAGAAGTATGTATGTACATGTGTTTACACTATATTGTATTGTTCGGCGTAACTTCCGGTCGTCACCGGAAGCACTTCAAAAATTTGTTTTTTTTCCAAATATTATTCATTTTACATAAAAAGAAAATAACAGTATACAATCTTACATATGTCATCTATATAATGCTAAATTAACAAATAAATTTTACTTCCGGTGAGAAATCTCAAATATATCTGTGTAACTTTCATCTTTACAAATTTGATGTCCGCGAGATTTTTGTCTCTGTAAGTGATTCAGACCCGAAGCTCTCTTGATTAATAGAAATTTGATTGGGGATGTGTTTAATGGGTTTAATTCTGTCAACTTTAAGAACCGGTTCTTACCGGAAGGGTTCAAACAAATCATGTTTTTAACAAGTTTAACTGATTTTATTGGGATTTTCATCTAGCCTGATAAACAGTGATGTACGCTAAGCAAATGTACGAGAAGTACCAGCTTTTGTTTTTATTAATCACTTCCGTTTGTCTGTTTCCGGTCCCGACACAAAAACTATTGTTTCAAAGAGATCTTAAATTTGGCAGAGACGTGAGCAACTAAACTCTGAGGAAGGATTAACTTATGATTGTACAAATGGTTAACATTTTTGTTTAAATCGGCGTTGCTTCCGGTCGTCACAGAAAGTACTTCAAAAATTGATTTCTTTTTCATCCTCGTTGTTTTACATGTAAGTAACGTCTGGAT
This sequence comes from Magallana angulata, assembly GCF_025612915.1. Lineage (NCBI taxonomy): Eukaryota > Metazoa > Mollusca > Bivalvia > Ostreida > Ostreidae > Magallana > Magallana angulata. The sequence continues at coordinate 37,408,758 of NC_069119.1, read as the reverse complement.
ATATCATTCACAATAATTATCATATCCACTTCTTTTTCTATGTCAGAGAAGCAATGTCTTACAGTTAAATTGATACATGTATATCAAAACGGAAGACCTTTTTGTTGCTTTTGCAACAAGTGTCTAGTTATTATTATTATTATTATTTTTTTTTTTCCTTTTTTTGTCCACAAGATTTCACAGAGTTGGCTGGATGGATTTTCTTGAAATTTTCAGGATTGACAGAAAATTATAATATCTCTAGGCGTTTTTTTTCATTTTTTCAAAATTCACTTCCTGTCGTCCGTTTCCTGTCCCGCAACAAAAAGCTATGGACAATGAGATCTCAGAAACGATAAAGACTTGAACCTCCAAACTTTGAGGGATGATAGACCTATAGTTGTAGATGTGTTTAAACTATTTTGTTTTGTTCGTCGTAACTTCCGGTCGTCACCGGAAGCACTTCAAAAATTATGCTTTTACGCATTAAATATATTTCTCGGAGAATTGAAATATAAGTATAAATGCTTACATATTACATCTTTCCGATGTTAACTAAACATAAAAAATCTACTTACGGTGAGATATCTCAAATATCTCATGTAGCCTTTTTTAAAACAAATGTTTGAACCCCGAGATCTCAGAAACTGTAAGTGATCAAGACACGAAACTTACAGGGTTGATAGACATTTGATAGAAGATGTGTTTAACCGTTTTTATTTTGTCGACCGTCACTTCCGGTCCACACAGGACGAGTTCAAACAAATCAAGTTTTTAAAAAGTTTAACCAGATTTCTCAGAGTTGGCTGGATGGATTTTCTTGAAACTTTTAGGACTGATAAAAAACGATAAAACTTCCAGGCATTTTTTTCATTTTTTCAAAATTCACTTCCTGTTGTCCGTTTCCTGTCCCGCGACAAAAAGCTATGGACAATGAGATCTCAGAAACGATAAAGACTTGAACCTCCAAACTTTGAGGGATGATAGACCTATAGTTGTAGATGTGTTTAAACTATTTTATTTTGTTCGTAGTAACTTCCGGTCGTCACCGGAAGCACTTCAAAAATTATGTTTTTACGCATTTTATTTCTTTAACACAAAATTGAAATATAACTATAAGCGCTTTCATATGTCATCTATCCGATGATTAATAAACAAACAAAAATTACTTCCGGTGAGATATCTCAAATATCTCAGCTACTTTTTTTAAAACAAATATTATTACAGCGAGATCTCAGAAACTGTAAGTGACTAAGACACAAAACTTACATGGCTGATAGACATTTGATAGAAGATGTGTTTAACCGCTCTCATTTTGTCGACCGTCACTTCCGGTCCACACCGGGAGAGTTCAAACAATTCAAGTTGGTTAGGAGTTTATCTGTTTTTCTTTGACAATATAAGATATGTTGATAGCCAATAAAGTCCTGTTGTGTAATGGTTAAGAAATACTAACTTTCATTTTCATTGAACACTTCCGTTTGTCCGTTTCCTGTCCCGAGACAAAAAACCTTGTTTCCTAGGGATTTCAAAAACGGTGACGACTTGAACAATCAAACTTTGTGGGATGAATGAACTATGTATGTACATGTGTTTACACTATATTGTTTTGTCCGTCGTAACTTCCGGTCGTTACCGGAAGCACTTCAACAATTTGTTTTTTTTTCATATTTTATTCATTTTACATAAAATGAAAATATCAGTATTTAATCTTACATATGTCATCTATATAATGTTAAATTAGCAAATAAATTTTACTTCCGGTGAGATATCTCAAATGTCTCTATGTAGCTTTCCTTTTTACAAATGTGATGTCCGCGAGATTTTTGTCACTGTAAGCGAATTAGACACAAAACTTTCATGATTGATAGAAATTCGATTGGGGATGTGTTTAACGGGTTTAGTTTTGTCATCTGTCACTTCCGGTTTTTACCGAAAGGGTTCAAACAAATCATGTTTTTAACAAGTTTAACTGACTTTCTTTGGTGTTTCATCTAGCCTGACAAACAGTGATGTACGCTGAGCAAATGTATGATAAATACCAGCTTTTGTTTTTATTAATCACTTCTGTTTGTCCGTTTCCGGTCCCGAGACAAAAAATATTGTTTCGAAGAGATCTTAGATTTGGTAGAGACATCAACAACCAAACTTTGAGGAAAGATTGACAAATGATTGTACAATTGCTTAACATTTTTGTTTAGTTCGGCGTTTCTTCCGGTCGTCACAAAAAGTACTTCAAAAATTGATTTCTTTTTCATTCTCGTTGTTTTACATGTAAGTAACGTCTGTATATATCATTCACAATAATTATCATATCCACTTTTTTCTCTGTTAGAGAAGCAATGTCTTACAGTTAAATTGATACATGTATATCAAAACGGAAGACCTTTTTGTTGCTTTTGCAACAAGAGTCTAGTTATTATTATTTTTTTTTTTTGTCCGTTTTTTGTCCACAAGATTTCTCAGAGATGGCTAGATAGATTCTCTTGAAATTTTCAGGACTGATAACAAATGATAATATCTCCAGGCGTTTTTTTCATTTTTTCAAAATTCACTTCCTGTCGTCCGTTTCCTGTCCCGCGACAAAAAGCTATGGACAATGAGATCTCAGAAACGATAAAGACTTGAACCTCCAAACTTTGAGGGATAATAGACCTATAGTTGTAGATGTGTTTAAACTATTTTATTTTGTTCGTCGTAACTTCCGGTCGTCACCGGGAGCTCTTCAAAAATTATGCTTTTACGCATTTAATATATTTCTCGGAGAATTGAAATATAAGTATAAATGCTTACATATGTCAGCTATCCGATGATTAATAAACAAAAAAAATCTACTTCCGGTGAGATATCTCAAATATCTCATGAAGACTTTTTTTAAATAAATGTTTGAACCCCGAGATCTCAGAAACTGTAAGTGATCAAGACACGAAACTTACAGGGATGATAGACATTTGATAGAAGATGTGTTTAACCGTTTTTATTTTGTCGACCGTCACTTCCGGTCCACACAGGAAGCGTTCAAACAAATCAAGTTTTTTAAAAGTTTAACCCGATTTCTCAGAGATGCATGGATGGATTTTCTTGAAATTTTTAAGACTGATAAAGAACGATAATATCTCCAGGCGTTTTTTTCATTTTTTCAAAATTCACTTCCTGCCGTCCGTTTCCTGTCCCGCGACAAAAAACTATGAACAATGAGATCTCAGAAACGATAAAGACTTGAACCTCCAAACTTTGAGGGATGATAGACCTATAGTTGTAGATGTGTTTAAACTATTTTGTTTTGTTCGTCGTAACTTCCGGTCGTCACCGGAAGCACTTCAAAAATTATGTTTTTACGCATTTTATTTCTTTAACACAAAATTGAAATATAAGTATAAGCGCTTTCATAAGTCATCTATCCGATGATTAATAAACAAATAAAATTACTTCCGGTGAGATATCTCAAATATATCAGGTACTCTTTTTAAAACAACTATTATTACAGCGAGATCTCATAAACTGTAAGTGACCAAGACACAAAGCTTACATGGCTGGTAGACATTTGATAGAAGATGTGTTTAACCGCTCTCATTTTGTCAACCGTCACTTCAGGTCCACACCCGAAGAGTTCAAACAATTCAAGTTGGTTAAGAGTTTAACTGTTTTTGTTGGACAATGTAAGACAAATTGATAGCCAATAAAGTCCTGGTGTGTAATGGTTAAGAAATACTAACTTTCATTTTCATCAAACACTTCCGTTTGTCCGTTTCCTGTCCCAAAACAAAAAAACCTTGATTCCTAGAGATCTCAAAAACGGTGACGACTTGAATAATCAAACTTTGTGGGATGATAGAAGTATGTATGTACATATGTTTACACTATATTGTATTGTTCGGCGTAACTTCCGGTCGTCACCGGAAGCACTTCAAAAATTTGGTTTTTTTTCAAATATTATTCATTTTACATAAAAAGAAAATATCAGTATATAATCTTACATATGTCATCTATATAATGTTAAATCAGCAAATACATTTTACTTCCGGTGAGATATCTCAAATATATCTGTGTAACTTTCATTTTTACAAATTTGATGTCTGCGACATTTTTGTCACTGTAAGTGATTCAGACACGAAGCTCTCATGATTAATAGAAATTTGATTGGGGATGTGTTTAATGGGTTTAATTTTGTCAACTTTAAGAACCGGTTCTTACCGGAAGGGTTCAAACAAATCATGTTTTTAACAAGTTTAACTGATTTTATTGGGTGTTTCATCTAGCCTGATAAACAGTGATGTACGCTTAGCAAATGAACGAGAAATACCAGCTTTTGTTTTATTAATCACTTCCGTTTGTCTGTGTCCGGTCCCGAGACAAAAACTATTGTTTCAAAGAGATCTTAGATTTGGCAGAGACGTGAACAACCAAACTCTGAGGAAGGATTAACTTATGATTGTACAAATGGTAAACATTTTTGTTTAGATCGGCGTTGCTTCCGGTCGTCACAGAAAGTACTTCAAAAATTGATTTCTTTTTCATTCTCGTTGTTTTACATGTAAGTAACGTCTGGATATATCATTCATAATAATTATCATATCCACTTCTTTTTCTATGTCAGAGAAGCAATGTCTTACAGTTAAATTGATACATGTATATCAAAACGGAAGACCTTTTTGTTGCTTTTGCAACAAGAGTCTAGTTTTTTATATATACGTGATACCATTATTCCTCGCTTCGCGAGGCGGGCTTTGCCCGCCTCTCGCTGCGGTCGGTATTAAATACCTGTATCTGTTTAATTCTATTGGATTATCTTTACCAATAATGAACATTCAAACACTAATTAAAGTTTTGATATATATTCAAACTGTACTAATAATGATACAAGTATTCAATGGTTGACCAGGTACCAACAAAACTTTAGGGAGACTTTACTTCTCCTTAACAGAGAAATATGGAGAAGTTTGAGAAATTGGGGAGACTTTCATTACTTGATAATGGCATAACAATAATGATGCACCTTTAATAGTTTCAATTAGATTAGAAACAAGTCATTATGATTAAAAAATAAAACAAATTCCAAAAATTAAAAAAAAAATTATCAAGTTTATTAAATTTAAATAATTTGATGTATTCATACATTTTATAGATCAAATGTTTTGTAATTGTGTTAGCTAAAATGACAAATAATATCAGTTTCTGGTTTGTAGTGTATTTTGGTGGCATAAGTCTAACCCAACCATTATGTTGGAAGATTTTGATTTTTTAAAAACGATATTATAACTGTAAACAAAGGGTTTATGATTGTTTTAGCATACATTTGGCAGTGTTATTAGCTAATTACAAGTTACCAACAAATTCACTGTTATACAAACACTATCCTTAAAGTAATTAACATCGTTTTTTACAGCATGTTGTTGCATCAACCGTATTTATAACCCCTAAAGATAAGACAGACTAGATTAATTTATCACAAGAGGCGTAAGCTGGGTTTGTGAAGACGTCCTTAGAATTTAATAATTATCATTTTATTGCCCTTGGGATTAATTTACACGATTATGAACTCTGTGTACAAGGCGACTTTAAACTTTTGGTTCGGAGGACATTCCGACAAAGGTACCGATCAAAAAGTCCCCCTCTTCATTCTCTAGGTTAGTCCTTTGGTTGTACTTAAATGACAGTTTGTAGAATTTATGCCTGTTAGGAAAAGAGCTTTTACTTCTATTAGTATTAATATTACAGAATATTAAGTGCATACTTTTTTTTCACACGACCAGTCGGGGTACTACACAGACATTTAACCCGACCGGACCTATAGTTTACTAGAAAAAGTCGGTCGGATGTGCCTTAGTGTTAAACCCTAATGTCAGAGAACAGCATCTTCTCAATCTTTCCCTCTGCCCCCCATGGAAAGAACCATCACAATTTGTGAACAAAATGGGGGTCTGGTCAACTTGTCAAGTAGTTCTAAACCATACAAAAAGGTACACAGTCAACTTGTCAAGTAGTTCTAAACCATACAAAAAGGTACACAGTCAACTTGCCAAGTAGTTCTAAACCATACAAAAAGGTACACAGTCAACTTGTCAAGTAGTTCAAAACCATACAAAAAGGTACATAGTCAACTTATCAAGTAGTTCTAAACCATACAAAAAGGTACATAGTCAACTTATCAAGTAGTTCTAAACCATACAAAAAGGTACACTGAGTCAACTTATCAAGTGGTTCTAAACCATACAAAAAGGTACACAGTCAACTTGTCAAGTAGTTCTAAACCATACAAAAAGGTACACAGTCAACTTGTTAATAGTTCTAAACCATACAAAAAGGTACACAGTCAACTTGCCAAGTATGTCTAAACCATACAAAAAGGTACACAGTCAACTTGTCAAGTAGTTCTAAACCATACAAAAAGGTACACAGTCAACTTGTCAAGTAGTTCTAAACCATACAAAAAGGTACATAGTCAACTTGTCAAGTAGTTCTAAACCATACAAAAAGGTACACAGTCAACTTGCCAAGTAGTTCTAAACCATACAAAAAGGTACACAGTCAACTTGTCAAGTAGTTCTAAACCATACAAAAAGGTACACAGTCAACTTGTCAAGTAGTTCTAAACCATACAAAAAGGTACATAGTCAACTTATCAAGTAGTTCTAAACCATACAAAAAGGTACATAGTCAACTTATCAAGTAGTTCTAAACCATACAAAAAGGTACACTGAGTCAACTTATCAAGTGGTTCTAAACCATACAAAAAGGTACACAGTCAACTTGTCAAGTAGTTCTAAACCATACAAAAAGGTACACAGTCAACTTGTTAATAGTTCTAAACCATACAAAAAGGTACACAGTCAACTTGCCAAGTATGTCTAAACCATACAAAAAGGTACACAGTCAACTTGTCAAGTAGTTCTAAACCATACAAAAAGGTACACAGTCAACTTGTTAAGTAGTTCTAAACCATACAAAAAGGTACACAGTCAACTTGTCAAGTAGTTCTAAACCATACAAAAAGGTACATAGTCAACTTGTCAAGTAGATCTAAACCATACAAAAAGGTACACAGTCAACTTGTCAAGTAGTTCTAAACCATACAAAAAGGTACACAGTCAACTTGTCAAGTAGTTCTAAACCATACAAAAAGGGACACAGTCAACTTGTCAAGTAGTTCTAAACCATACAAAAAGGTACACAGTCAACTTGTCAAGTAGTTCTAAACCATACAAAAAGGTACATAGTCAACTTGTCAAGTGGTTCTAAACCATACAAAAAGGTACACAGTCAACTTGTCAAGTAGTTCTAAACCATACAAAAAGGTACAAAGTCAACTTGTCAAGTATGTCTAAACCATACAAAAAGGTACACAGTCAACTTGTCAAGTATGTCTAAACAATACAAAAAGGTACACAGTCAACTTGTCAAGTAGTTCTAAACCATACAAAAAGGTACACAGTCAACTTGTCAAGTAGTACTAAACCATACAAAAAGGTACACAGTCAACTTGTCAAGTAGTTCTAAACCTTACAAAAAGGTACACAGTCAACTTGTCAAGTAGTTCTAAACCATACAAAAAGGTACATAGTCAACTTGTCAAGTAGTTCTAAACCATACAAAAAGGTACACAGTCAACTTGTCAAGTATGTCTAAACCATACAAAAAGGTACACAGTCAACTTGTCAAGTATTTCTAAAGTCTAAACTCTGTAAAAAGGAACATTGTTAAATAATTCTAAACAGGTTCTTTAATTTTATACTAAGTTTCCTTGTTCTGAAGCGTATAAAAAGTTACCACATGGACTGGTCCTTGGTCAGTAGCCAGCGGTAGGGCCGGCAGAGACATATCCTATCAGTCTTGTTAGGCTACTGTGATTCTTGTTTCCCTGTTAGTGTTTGAACTAGTGGTTCCTGGTACCAAGAGGTTATAACATCTGAAATAAACCTCACAATTAACTGTTTATGTTACTGTGAAATCATCAAATGCGCCCCTTGTTTATGGGGGTCCAATGTTAGTAGGTAACTCTTGCCCTAAACTTTTTACATTGCCACGAACATATACACAACCATTTGTTCAATATTTATCAAAATTATCCCGAATACACACCAACGAAATTATGTCCCCATGAACCAGGAAAATTTTGGCTACCCAAAAAAATTGACCCCCCAAAATAATTCCACAGAATGTATCTTCCGAATGCAGGTAGTATATTTATCCAACTGCATTTCCTTTGGATGTTCTGTTTAGAAATCAATTTTAAGATTTTTTGTTCCCACAGCCTCCTTCCTACCCAGAGGTTGTGATTTCCGGGGGTGGATCAAGTAGTTTGACTCACCGAGAAAATGCCAAGTCAGCATTTCTGCCCCACAATGAGACGGTGTGGAAGAGAGCACTACATGCTTGGTAATGATTCTTATTTTGATCATTTATGTGTAACAGTATTCAAGCCTAGAGAGACAGACTAACAGACAAACAGACTAAGGTCTATTACAGACTCTCTTACATGGTCTCTCAACAGAAGTTATGATAGCGAACCGTAGCATTGTGCGTCCGTTGTTTACTTGCCTTGACTGATTGCCCATTATGACGTCACTTTGTTTTGGAGTCGCAAAGATTTATTTACGTCACCGTTTACAAATCAACAAATCAGAGGGGATTATTTTGAAATAGAGGGAATGTTATCAAGATATTATTCCTAGCCGGTCAATATTAAAAAAATATTGACCGGTCAATATTTTTCGTACGAGCTAATATTACAATTATTGACCATTTGTCTATATAGAGTTATATAGTGAGGATATACTACTGAATATAACAAATATATGTATGACATACAAACCAATACTGTGCAAGTTGGAGAACAATAATGTACTTTTGCTGTGATGAGAACCTTTATAAAAAGCCTCTCAACATACAAATGGTTACAGTAGCCTGGGTAATGACCAAAAATCTCCAGCATGGACTGAAACTTGCTGCTCATATTTCACCGGATTCAATACAGATTACAGTATTTTTTGCTGTAGGTATGAGATGGGCTCTCCAGGTGTATTACTGTGAACTAGTGTATTTCTTGCTGTAGGTATGAGATGGGCTCTCCGGGTGTATTACTGTAGACTAGTGTATTTCTTGCTGTAGGTATGAGATGGGCTCTCCAGGTGTATTCGAGGAAATTGTCAACAGTAGCAGTGAAGGTGAGAAGTTTGAATATATTAAATTATGAATTCTTCTGAAGTTATTTTGTTCATATACTAATCAAGAAAAATATTGGGGGGAGGGTAGGGGGGTTTAATTTTTGGTAATTTTACTATCTGAGTTTGAACATTGATTAACTATTGTAAAATCCATGAAATCTAACACACACATGTATATATACATGACTGAGTTTTTCTACTTTTAATTTGATTCAGAAATTTTTTTTCGGGGGGGGGGGGGGTAATTTTAAATTATTAAATTTGAATTGTCCACATTGTCCTATATGCATATTGCATTAAAACATTCTTCTGCTTACGTACATGTAAATACCACTATAAATGCACCTACCCATATATATTTTGAAATCAAAATCCAAAAATTTGTAATTTCAGAAAAATTGTTTTATGCTATGATAAATATTTGCACCTGCAGAAAAAAACCCCCAGTTGTTTATTCATAGAATCATTTTAACAAGAGCTTGGATTTGGGGTAAATATGTCAAACAGCAATGTGACGTAGGCCTGTCTATTTCATTGCTGGACACTCAGCCTTAGCTTTTTGAAATCCACACGATTTTGGCTTTTGAGCTAAGACTATGCAATCTAAGATCTATGCATGTTTTTTTCATTCGAAACCAGCCTCATTTTTAACTTGTTTTAATGCAAGAAAAGATTCAGTTACAATGTATGTCCTTTCGAAAGTCCAAGGTCTTGTTACAGAGGTTCTACTTTGAAAACTGATGTTAGCGTAGCATCCATCCTCCATTGTTTTTTTCAGTCCCTGACTGGGTCGGTGTTGCTGCCAAGAAAACCTTGACCTTTGTTCGGTGGGCCAACTCCCTCCATGGTTCTATCTTCCCCCATCTCTCTGTGAGTATAGGACTAGAACGTGTGTAATACATGTACAGTATTGGACTAGAACGCGTGTAATACATGTACAGTAAAACTTTGTTATAGCGAAGTCCTAGGGACCAATGGATTTACTTCATTATATCTGTAATTTGTTATATCTGTATAACGAATTCGTAATTACTATAGCGAATTCACTATATACATGTTTTCTTTCACCAGACTATACTTTTTGCTAATTTAGGCTTAGAATAAAAATACATTACTTTGATGCCTTTCATAATCGGATGGTGAATTGAAAAATTTATGTGAAAAATAATAAATTCATTCAAACTATTATGTTAAATGGTAGTGCAAACTTTTTAATTTGTAAAGAAGTTTCTTTTAAAAGTGTTAATTTCGTTATTATTCACCTCTACGGGACTCAAAATCAGTTTGTTATATCCGTTAGTTCGTTATATTCAAAAGCGTTTTTACCGTAAAATTTTGCAAAGATTTAATAAGAATTTTTACCAGGGACTTAAAAAAACTCATAACTTATAAAAACGTTTATATCTGAGAATTTGCTATATTCGTGTTTGTATTAAACAAGTTTCATTGTAGCTAGTATGTAGCCTAAACTTGTTGAAATTTGAGGAAACATCTCTCAATTCTATCATGAACTGGTTAATGTTAAAATGATTTGACTGTCTTTCATAATCTTTGTTGGAAAAGTTAATACTTAAGTTTATGACTACAGTGTTTGTTCTTTTTAAAGCTGTACTCTGAAAATATATACATATGCATTGTTGAATATATCCATGGTTACTTTATATAGATGTCAAATGAAGAAATCATAACCAAGTTCTCGGACATTGTGAACTGGTAAGTCATTAACAGGCAAGGTCAATATATTATATTTACATTCTACTGTGTTTTTCCATTAAATTCCGTGATGTTTAAATGCCTCTAAATGCAACACCTATTCACTGCGTATGAATTTACGAGTAATTTACATAAGTAGTTCTCAAACAGTGATTTCTAAGTTATCGGTTAAAAAATGCATTTCATGAATGTTGAAAAAACACCATGTTTTATAATTCTTCAACAAAAAAGTTGACTTTATTGTTAAAAGCAATATTTTAAGAGTTATTTATCATGGATGATATTTTCATGCTCGCCGATCTCATCTCAACAGTCTTTGTAAAAACCAGTTTAAACCGGTTTGACAAAACAGCTGTTCTTGCTGTTACTAATTTACTCCCTCCGTTATCTGCACTTTATGTCGATTTATTTAAGTAAACAATTGATTTCTTCAGTAAGAAAATGTAAATATAAGCATTTAATGATTTATTTTTGACGTCGTCGTGTCAATAACTGCCGTCAGGTGAGCAGACAAATTATCATAACGCGCTAACGCGCGTTATTCAATTTGTCTGCTCACCTGACGGCAGTTATTGACACGACGACGTCAAAAATAAATCATTCAATGCTATAATAAAAGGCAAGTTTTCAGGTATTGTAAGTAGCAAGAACTGGTAGGGCCATATAGAATTAACTCAGAGTCTGCTCACGTCTATTCAAATGGTGCTGCCAGACCGGGAGGCTAATTTTATTGCCTTTTGAATAAAGAATAAGCTGTTGAATTGATATTTACATAAAAATTGACATTTAAGGCTTTACTTGAAATATTGGAAGTATTGGGAAAACAAGATCAATTCAAGAACAAATTTTGTTTTATGTTAATTGGTATACGCAATAAATATATGGACAAGTTTTGCAATTGTACTGAACATGAAATGTTCTAATTAAATGTTTTCCATCTCTGTCATTGTCTAGGTCTAGGAGTCCTGTAAAAGCTTTTGCTTGGCATCCTCACACCCTCAAATTTGCGTATGCCCTTGCAGACGATTCCATCAAAGTGCATTCTGGGAAGAGTGACCTAGTGCCCACGCTCAAACACAAACTACAGAAGAACGTGGCAGACTTAGCATGGCAGTGAGTGTTCAGAGCCTTTATCTCTGTGTTTCATGAAATTATGTCTAATTGATTAACTGAAGTGCATATCTTTTACATTAGCTATATAGAGGATTGACAATACTATTAAAGGGAGGAATGTGACAATTTAGTAGGTTCAAAATAACTTAATACTGAAAAATTGATATAGCTTAAAATTTCATTTTCTAGAGTGAAATGGTGGGGGTTATTTTTGAAAATTTTGCCACAAGAAAACTCAAAATCTGCATGCTTTCTTAAACAGTACAAAATGACTGTGTCAAATGTTTGTCAGACTTACTTCGTTTCGTTTTGATTTTTGATTTCGTTTCGATTGGTTTTACTTTCATTTCATTATGTTTGGTTTTGTATCGATTTCCTTTTTGCACTTTACATGTACCCTATTTCAAAGCTGCTTTTAAATTAACTGAAACTTACAATAAGATTTTAATGCTGTAAATGTTGTGAAGATTTCCTGAGATTGCTGCTTTGTGTCAATGCTGGAAGAGTTTCCCTGTAATGGTCATGTTACAAAATGTATGTGTACCCTGTACTTTGTAATAGCTGTGTTGTGTTTTTAGGCCCCAGTCTGCCTCGGTCCTGGCAGTAGTCTGTCATTCCTGTAATGTCTGTGTTGTGTTTTTAGGCCTCAGTCTGCCTCGGTCCTGGCAGTAGCCTGTCTGTCCTGTAATGTCTGTGTTGTGTTTTAGGCCTCAGTCTGCCTCGGTCCTGGCAGTAGCCTGTCAGTCCTGTGTCCTCATCTGGCACGTGGAGCCCACATCACTGGCCACCAGGTACTCATATCTCACCTCTACCTAGTTAACTTAAATCTCTCCTTCTTAAATCTTACCTGTACATTTTGTACATACCTAGTATACCTATAACTCACTTCAACATACCAGGTGTGTTATACCTTAAATGTAAATACCAGGTATGTCTTTTACCTTTCAGACCGTCTACGAGTTCCTGCCAGGTGTTACAACAACAGAACCATGCTCCCGTCACCTGTCTGGCCTGGGACCCTAGCGGTCGCATCCTCCTGTCCGCCTCGCCGGTTGACACCTCTCTGATGGTTAGGATACAGTGTTTGTGACATTAATACTGATCTAGACAGTACATACAAGTATTTTTATCCTCCTCTCGTATGGTTAGGAAATTATGTAATATAAGTACAGTACTGACATTGTTAATGAATGTGTTTTAATGTTTAACTTTATTTAAAATTTTGAATTTAATCCCTGCTAAAACAATGCCATATTTAAAGTAGTTTTTATTAGTGAACATTGGCAATATAATTTTGTTTCTATAGATACTCATGATACTTATCTATTAATATAGAGATATATGAGGCAATCACGTGCTATGTGTATACCAATGAAAGTGTGACATTTTCAAGGGAAAACAGTTATTAATAATGACCATGTGATGATAGAACAGCATATATGCAATATGAAATTGTTAATGTTACAGTACATATGTGATTTTGATTTAAATTAAATCCAAATTATAGGCAGATATCAATACTTATTTACTTTAATTAACTTTCAATCCACATTGTATGTAAATATTGTGATAACAACTTCTTTATAAAGTAGTAACATTGTAGGCTTGGGATGTCCCCATGGAGACGTGTGTTCCGCTTCGGCGGTTAGGAGGGGGCGGAGTCTCCCTCATCAAGTGGTCACCAGACGGATCCAAAGTCTTCTCGGCCACGCCTTCCCAGCTGTTCAGGTATTTGATGGGAATTCTTAGTGTCTCTTTTTAAGTCCTAAGTTTTCTCTACTACTTTCTCAGCTGTAACTCCAGTGGAAGGTCTAAAACCAAAGTCCTTAAAATCTAAGGGCTTCATCGCCTCATCTTCTTAAATATGTAATTCAAGGAAAGTTATTTGAGGAAAACTAACCTTGGGCCAAATAATGTTAAAAGTGCAAATTCCAGAACTTATGTCCTTATTGAAACTCAAAGTCTTGTCTGCCACTGTTTGGCTGTACAGGTACATAATTATGTAACTAATGGCTGTACAGGTAACTGATGGGAATGCTCAGTGTCTCTATTGAAGTCCACAGTCCTTTCAGCTGTTAAGCTAACTCCAGTGGAAGTTCTAAAACTAAAGTCCTTTCAGCTGCTCAAGTCTGAGGTCTTCATTCTCACATTTTCTTTAAGTAAGGAAGTGTGAAGTTATTTTAGGAAAGTGTGAAGTTATTTTAGAGAAAACTTATCATGGGCCAAAAATTTTATACATGTAAGTGCAAATGCCAGAACTAAAGTCCTTATTTCAATATTGAAACCAAAAGTCTTTCCTGCCACAACTTGTGGGCTGACCAGGTTATATCCCAGTGAGATTCCTTAGAGATGAAAGATGAAACTTAAATAGGGGTTGGTACATGATCAAATCTTCCGTAAAGCCCTTCGGGCCCGAAGGGCTTCATGGGGTGTGATCACGTGACAAACTTGTATCCCAATATACAACTAAAAATGATACCTTATTTCTTCTTCTGATTAAAACTACTAACTAAAAAGATATTTTAGATCCAGTATATTTCATATTGAAACAGACATTTCTCCTTTATGCTGGTTATATGAAGACTTTGAATTTCAGGGTGTGGGAAACCAAGCAATGGACGTGTGAGGTCTGGACCAAGTGTACAAGTCGTTGTAAGGTAGTGTAGAAGTCATTGTAAGGTAGTGTACAAGTCATTGTAAGGTAGTGTACAAGTCGTTGTAAAGTAGTGTACAAGTCATTGTAAAGTAGTGTACAAGTCATTGTAAGGTACTGTACAAGTCATTGTAAGGTACTGTACAAGTCATTGTAAGGTACTGTACGAGTCATTGTAAGGTACTGTACGAGTCATTGTAAGGTACTGTACGAGTCATTGTAAGGTTCTGTACGAGTCATTGTAAGGTACTGTACAAGTCATTGTAAGGTACTGTACAAGTCTTTGTAAGGTAGTGTACAAGTAGAGTACAAGTTGTTCTAAGGTAGTGTCCAAGTCATTGTAAGGTAATGTACAAGTTGGTTTAAGGTAGTGTACAAGTCCATGTACGGTATTCTACAAGTTGTTTAAGGTAGAGTACATTAGTTCAAGTCATTGTAAGGTAGAGTACAAGTTTTTTCTTTTAAGTAGTGTACAAGTCGTTGTAATGTTATTTTAAACAACAAATTGAAGAGAGATGCTAAGGGGAGGAGAATCAGGTGAGCAAATTAAAGAGACAGGGGGAGAATCTATTCTCTCTCAGTTGCTTTGTACCATAAAGGCACAGTGGTATAGGAGTCCGCTATAGGTAGGGGCATTATTTAATCATACAAAGTTGATACCAAGGAGACTGGATGCTCAACAAATTAACCATCAGATCTACCCCTTAATTCTAGATTTTAGTGAGCTCTACTATTTTTTTTTAAGGCGTCGAGCTAATGCTCGGCAGCCTTCTAGCGATCGTCTGGATTGGCAATCGTCCAAAAATTCATGCACTGCACCGCCTTTTAAATGCGCACAGAAAATAAGTTCTTTTAAGTATTAAATGTATTACAATATTTTTATTCCATTTATTTAACTAAATTGTGTACAAAAACCCATCTTTGCCTACCTGGTTATTGACAACTCATTGCATAAGTATAAATTTGCTGAAACAAAAAATGGCGGATGAATACAATAAGATGTAAACATTTTGCAAATAGTAACTAAGTTTATCGCTTACATTTTAATTGGAGACCATGCCCGATAGAAATAAAATTTAATATGTAAATTTACTATTTATCGGGCACGGTCTCCAAAATAAATGTAAGCGATAAACGTATCTAGTGATTTTGTTGCAATAAGAAAACACGATAATGCAGTTGGTTTGGTCGAGCATTTTAGATAGCACATGTTGTGGATTTGTTTGTAAACAATCACCCATGATGAGTTATTGTATTATAAACGCATCGGTACCTATTTTATAAGGAAATATACTGATTTTTGTTTTTAAAGCAGCACAAAACATAATTCATTTACTTTTTTATTCTAGTAATATTTGATATACGACTATTAGTAGAGAACTGGAGAAATTTAAATTATTGATATCATATATATTCTATATAAAAGAAAATGTCAGCTCGACGCCTTTGTGGCCGTTCCGGCCTTTGATTTTAGAAAAGAAACCCCAAATATTTTTGGTTTGAAATTTGAATACTCTCCTATATATATATTAAAAAATTGTCCATGACCATTTAGCCCTATTAGAAATATGTAATTTCCCACACAGTGCAAAGTGAGCTCAGTTTTAACTGCATCATGCATCGAGCTACTAATTAATAATTAAAAAATTAATGAGTATAAATATGTTTTTAAGAATTATAACCCTAATGAAATGCATGTACATGTAACTCGCTTTCTCTCACAGGCGGCTTGTTGGAGTCCTTTATTTTACAGAGATGGCTATAGTCTAAAATTGGCCATGACTATCCAGCTCTATTAGCATGATTAGAAATGCAAAGTGAGCTCTGTTTTACCTGAATCATGCATTTGACTGCTAGTGAAATACATGCACATGTACATGTAACTCTCTCTTTTGTTTTCTCTGACAGGCGGCGTGCTGGAGTCCTGATGGTAGAACCTTGCTGTTTGCAACAGAATCTGAACCAATCATATACTCTCTTACATTTTCCACCAGCATTGATGATACGAGCACTGTGATTGGTGGATCTCAGTCAGCTGTTGTGTCTGTCAGCTTGGCAGAGGTGGATCTAGTTACAGAGGATGGGGACATTGTAAGGTAAGAACAGTAACTCTTGCTTAGTCCCAGCAGAATCTCTGAGTTTTATCATAATGGCAAACATATAGAATTTGGAAACATTTTCCAGTCATATATGGCATATTTTAGGGGGGGGGGGGGGTTAATATTTTGCAGCAAAATATTGAACCTGAGTTTTGAAAATTGCATGTTGTTTTGAACCCAGATTCAAAATTTTGCGGAATCAAAGTTTTATATGACTCACATCTAGGAGGTTTCAATGATTCTCATCCCTTCATAACCAAATCGAGGATAAGCAGCGACCCTATGCGATATTGGCTGGGAGAAGAATTAACTTTAATACCATTCTGATTGTCACAAATAACTGAGAGTAATTTTCATCTGTTGCTGATTGTGACATCATTGGTCGTGTTTTTTTTTCAGGGTCGGGGGACTAGTGCAGAGCATGGTGATGGACCGACACGGAGAGAGACTGGCGGTCACACTACACGGTATGGTACAGAACCTTTTTACACTGGAGGTCATACTAGGTTTAAAACTTAAAGACCATGAAAAAAAGCACCGTCTTTAAATTTACCTCATCAGTGTACCCCTCTCAATCAACTGAGTTGAGGCCCGAGATTGGATGTTAGAAAATAATTTATAATTGTTTACTTGTCCTGTGTATACCATGTCTAACGCTCGTGACGATCGTGCAATTTACTTCTGTCTTTTCATCTATACCTTGACAGTAAAATCCAATGTCTATTAGCACAATTATATAATTCATTATACAATCTACAGTTTGTTTTTCCTTGTACATATACATATTTAAACAATAAAATGCTTTCTTTGGTGATTCATTCGGGATATGAAGGTAGCGACATTGCAGAAAAAATACATAACCCGCGTTAGTGGGTTATGTAAATTTTTTCTGCAATGATCGCTACCTTCATTACCCAAATGAATCACCAAAGAAAGCATTTTATTGTTTATATTAACATCTTTCTTTAAGCCAATTGATAAATTGATTATGAAAATTAAGTAAAATTCACTAAATTACCGTTAATGTACGCAAGTACGTTAACTAAAAGAAACAGCCAAATCGCCTCCTGTGAGACTGAGAGTCTGCCGTCGTCATGATTATTTCGTGCAGTCCGTGATTTTTCCTAGGTACCGTAGTTGTAGGACTCGACCAATCGATAAACTGGGCGTGTCAAGTTTGGTCCTGTCACTTTCTTGTCAGTTTCAGCCGCTGTAGATTTCGACCAATCAATAAACGGGGCGTGTAGATTTCAATCTGGCTGTTTCTATAGAGCTATGAATTAACTATAAGTTTCCGTAAGAAATAGAGGGAATAATACTTGGTAGATGTAAATATATAAATATGATAGTTTTCAAGATCATCAGAAAAACTATAATAAGAGCGTTTTAACATCCCATGTATATAGACATGTATACACAGGCGAGCGTGTTTTCCCTTAAGGCTCCACCCCCCACCTGAACTTACCTGAGGTTAACCGACCAGTTGAAAACCCCGGTCTTTAAACAAGATATTTTCACTTGTTCTCATCAGAGTGTAAAAGAGAAGACCACGTGCAATTTACAACAAATTGTTGGTCTGATTTGCAGCTAAATTCTTTGTTCACATAAAACATGTGTAGAAGTACGCTGGTAGAGCTTGCAATGCTTCACTGATGTAGCTGTTGATATAAAAGTATTGTTGACATCAATGACACCATAGAGGTGGGTATCAAATGTTATAATGTATTGATGTCCTTGTTAATCTGTTTGTAGACGACAAGGGACAAGTGTTGCCGTACGTCGCCCTCTTCAGAACACGGATTAATCCAATGCTGGAAATCACACCTTGGTGAGACCTCACAAATCTTTTCAAAAATTTATTATCTTTAATATCTCCCTCCCCCCCCCCCCCCAAGGAAAATGTTTCTTTCTTTAATACCAGGTTCAGTGTCAATGTCATTCATTTCATTACGTCAACTTCTGTCGTCACAATGATGAATTTTACTGCCATTTTGATATAAAAAAAATTGAAATGACTTTAGTGGTTTAAAAAATTGAGTCATTTTCATATTATCTGGTACAATCTTCCATTGGAAAAGAATGCCCCTTGAATACTTCAGCTAGAAAAATAAAATAAAATGTTTTGTCTTATGATTTATTTTACAAATGTGGGTGTATTTCTAAGTCGCAGTTTGTTGCTTTGTCTTTCAGTGGCTTGATTCAGGGAGAGTCTGGGGAATACCCGCTACATGTGTCATTCCAACCCAGTTTTGACAAAGGGGCTCTCCTGTCCATTGTGAGTGTAAATTACAGGTTTAAAATCATGTAAATTAGAAATGTCTTGATTAATATGCAATTCTATAAAAAATTTACAAACTTTACTCTGTGTTTCAAATTACTAAAAGTAGATAATTTAATAATTTGCACAAATTCATACTTGTGACATTAGTAATGTTTTATTGGTAAAGATGCTGGTAAATGATTCGATTTTTACTGTATTCTATGTTTGCAATATAAAAATGATTAAAAAAAAATAGTGTGAAAAAGATCATTGCCTGAAAGAAATATAGAATAGTATTATAGGTACCATGGTACATGTATTTTGATTCTGATTATTTTAGATCTGGAGTTCTGGCGTGGTACGATACGTCCCTCTTTACTTCATTCCCAGTGAGGAGATTCAGAACATTCAGCACAGACATGTAGCCCCTCCCTCCCTAAACGGACAGATCCTCTCTCCCATACCCTCACACTGACAGCGTCCAGTACAGAAACCCACCCTTAAGGAACAGATCCTTTATCCCATACCCTCACACTGATTACAGAGATTATATAGAATACTAGTGATAAAAACAGACAAAAATTCTTCCCTGTGTCATTTTACTGATACCGCTCGACAAAGAGACTTATTGTATCCACCATATCCAATCGATGACCATGGATACTACTGCACAGCTTGTCTCTTCTATTATCATAGTGCAAGAACCGCAAGTTATTGCCATACAGTAGGCTGATTTATGACTAGAACATTAGAACATACAAATCATGGTTCAAAACATGAAAAGAGAGAGAGAGAGAGAGAGAGAGAGAGAGAGAGAGAAAGAGAGAGAGAGAGAGTCCATTGTGTTACTCTCATAGTGAAACAAGCTAGGGCCTATTTCGTATCCTTGTGACGTCTGGGTTTATATTCTCATCAAGCACATCAGACTGTATTCAACATGTCAGTAATTGAAGCAGTGGCATTTATTAACGAAAAAGATGTTTTGATATTTATGCACTTTGTTCTAAATCAACAATTTGCAGCAATATGATTCACATTATAATTATTTATTACATACTTAGTAATTAAAACAGTTTTTTTGCATATGTGATAAAGATGACATCCCAAAACTCATATCGGCCTCCGGGGCTGATACAGGTTATCAGCCCTAGGGCTGATACGGATCCGTATCTCACCCCTTGCCTTTTTTCCGTTTCGGCATTTGTGGATGTTTACAGAAGGAAACTAAAACATTTCTTACATCAACATTTTTAAATGCAGTTGAACACTTCAGTTTTGGAGCAGTTAATTTTAAAACACTAGGAAATTCCGGTTCAGTAGCTACATGTTTGGTAAAACAAGATCTCATATTTTATTTAATACATGTACAGACTACTTTCAAATAATATTTAAAATCAATTTGTTCAAGTTGATGCCCTTTTAATTTTTTTTATTACTAAGTATGTAATAAATTTAATAATAAATACCCTTTTCAATATCAAAGCCTGTATCAGCCCTCGACCAATATCATCCCTCGGGCCTTTGGCCCTCTGGCTGATATTGGAGTCTCGGGCTGTGACTGGCTGTGATATGGAAAAGGGTATGTATTATTCTCTATTTATATTGTGGAAATTTGTTTTTCTTTATAAATCAGTTTCATATTTAGTTTGTATTGAATACATGTATATCTGATAGGTACAAAAAGTTTGTTATAGTAATAAAAGATAAATCAAATTCGTTTTAATGAATGACTGCATGGGGTTTAATTTTTTTCAAGATCTTCATAATTATATCAGACCATTGGACGAAAGATGAGGGTTCCCCAATGGTAGCAAAATTTGGAAGTACACAAATCTACAAAGTTACCAAGTTTGATAAAATCAGATTGATGAAAAGATACTGTTGCAGTACTGGTTAACTGAACAATTTATTCTGTAGACACTTAATGGTTTATTTTTCACATTTAATAAATTAAAAAAAAGTTGGTCCATCTATACCCAGTAATATTTACATCTACCAAGTATTATTTGCTCTAGTTATTACGGAAACTTAGTTAATTCATAGCTCTATAGAAACAGATTGGTTGAAATCTACAGCAGTTGAAATTGACAAGAAACTGACAGGACAGAAATCGACACGCCCTGTTTATCGATTGGTCGAAGCCTACAGCAACCCAAGAAAAATAACGGACTGCACGAAATATTCATGATGATGTCAGACTAAAAGTCTCACAAGAGACGTTTCTTTTAGCTAACATACTTTTTTACATTAACAGTAATTTAGTGAATTTTTCATACTCAATAATCAATATGCAGTATTAGTTAAATATAAACAAAGACAGCATTTTATTGTTTAAATAACTGAAAAAGAGTTTATTAACATTTATTACAGGTTAATAGTCAGACAGTCAGTAGTGTTGGTATAACATGTATAAGGTATATACACTTATTCACACACAGAGTCACTTTGTCACTGTTTAGAGATGTACATGTATTTCATTACATATTATTTAAAGTTTGTTTACATGCAATATTGAATTTTTATCACGTTTCCCGTTGCTATCTCACCCACAAAGAGGTTGTCTCTGGTGTCCACACATAAAGCATATGGACCCTGTAAGCGAAAGTTGTCAATGTAGCGGAGGAACTGTCCGTCCTGATTCAGGATGTGGATAAGGTGGTTGTGAAAGTCTGCTGTCAGGATCCGACCCTTGCTGTCTGTTGTGATGCCGCCTGGACCAAATGATTCCTTGGTAGTAGAGGGAGGACCAGTGTAGGTAAACCGGAGTTTTCCGGCCTGGTTGACCACCACTACTGCACGGGCTTTTAAGTCTGACACACAGATATCTAGGTTCGTATTTTCACTGATGTAATAACCAGATGAATAGAGAGGCCGTCCATTGTCATTGAATTGAATACATAGTTTCTCTGTGGAGCCAGAGTAACGCACAACTTTTGATTGTTTATCATCAGTGTTCATGACAACCAGGAGGTCACCAGAGGAGGTACTACAGACACCGCGAGGTCTCCACCCCTGTAGTCTGATCACTGGCTGTATCTGTGTATTCTTCACTATGTCCACAGTTCTATCATGGTAATCAGTATAAACTAGATCCCCACTCCTTGTCACTGCTATGTCCTGTGGACCGTTCCCTGACTTGGTTTGGATTGACTTCACTGGTTTTCCCAAGAGATTATAGAGTCTTATAATATGATCATTACCACCAGTCCATATATCTTCATCACTCAGACAGGTCACACTAGTTATTGGGTTTTTTCCATTAGGGTATCTCTTAAACTCAGTGCTGATTTCCGTAATTATCCGTGGTACATCAATGAGCGGTCTGTTCGGAAGAGAGGACTCAGCACCGGGGGATTCCATGGTGTAGCCATGTTCTTCTGTTTCGATAGATAACGCAGACAGAGAACCAAACTGTTGATAAAGCTGTTCTTTGTTGATCTTCTGAGGGGTAAAACTTGGTAAGGAAACTGTGAGTTTTGGAGGCAATCTTTTGAATTTATCATTCCTGGATTTATAGGCAGAGACAACGCTGACATCATTGGAGTTTAGTAGTATCTTTAGTTCAGCAATGCTCTTGGTGATTTCAGAAATGGTGCGTTTGATTTCATCCTCTTGTTTATTTAGGACAGCCAGGTGTTTGGAGTCCATTTCACCAAGATCTGATTTCAGTTTCTGGATAGTAATGTCTATTTCTCTGTGCAAGTCTTCTCCATGTTTGCCAAAATCTGTTGTTATTTTCCTAGAGTTTTGAGACAGATCAGCTCTCTGAACTGGGAAGCTAACGGTTATTTCTTGATATTTAGGATAAATTGATTTTTCTAATTCTTGTAAATCTTTCTCTAAGACTTTATTTTGAAGTTCTAGTGATTTGGCAATGTCAACAAATTCATGACCTTTGTGTTCTTTAGAAGAAGCACACTGCACACAGATAGGAATGTCACATTGTTCACAGTAAAGTACACTTATGTTTGAAGGGTGTTTTGGACATTTTGCAGTAGCTCCACGCTTTTCAAATGGCACAACTTTGTGTTCTTTTGATAAATCTGAGATGTTCCCCCACACAGGCTTTACACAGATGTATGTGACAAATGTCACAGTACATAGGGGGGCCCGGGGTCTCACAGAGACGACACCGTAGCACATCCTGGGCCCAAGTTCGTGTGGCCATAATCAGTCACCTGCAAGCGTTTCTAAGAAAGTTCTGCAATTTAAAAAAAATGAACACCTGAATGAATTGAGTCAACACAAACAATTTCACTAGTTGAAGCGATAAATACATTTAGGTTTAGATTAGTCACACATATAGGTCTTGGCCTGTTTCTAATACGAAAAAATATTATGTAAACTCTATTGCTTCCTATTTAAACAAATGATCAAAATCTAACATTCATTTATATTTAAGCAAGTTTTCCAGAAATATCCTGTTTGGAAGAATATTAATACTAAATAGTCTCTCAAAAGATCCAACAAAAATTAATCATCTTATCAAATGTTTATTAAATGCGCAGATCATGATGTAGGTTTGGTGTCCTTTGTACACCATTTTCCTTCTGGGAAATTAAAATTTCTTCAATTTTCAGAATAACATTTCAATAAATATGCCTAGGAACCCCCCCCCCCCCCCGGGCAAACGTAAATTATATCAATTGCGCGCTTTTATTAAATTATAACCAAAACCAATAAGGTCAAGAATATTGGCGATATTACGGATAATTTCAGTTGTTTTAAACGTACATTTAATAACAATTATAAAAACTTGTTCTTTCCACATAAACTTAAGTTAATGATACAAAAAACTATGAGAACAAACCTTTCAATCGCAACTTCTCGGGCCTTTCCTGCAAGCTCGGAAAAACACCTCGAATGTATTACCTAGGCGTCCATGACAACCCCCTTTTTGTAAAACTTGAAATAAATAGAACACATTTTACGATCTGTTGAGATGTGAGCTATACTTCATTGAACTAAACGATACACACTAAAATATAACACAGAAGCGACATACAAGACTGTCTAGCCGATACTTATTTTAATGGGAAGCGACACCATTTTGTATAAAATTCTAACATCCGGTGTTAATACATTCTGGGTGTTTTTCCGAGCTTGCCGGAAAGGCCCGAGAAGTTGCGATTGGTGCTGTATTTTTACTATCACATGATTTATTTATGTACGTAAATAAGTGGTGGATTGACGGGGGTGTTTTATTATGTCAGACGGGCGTACTCTTTATTTTGGCAATAAACATAAACGAAATACATGCACCAGAATACTGACTATACTTGTAACAACTCATGTGAGATGATATCCGATTGTTTAAAATCGGCAATTTTCTTGAAATTGATTTTTAAAAAATCCTACTTTCATTTTTGATGAACCACTCCAAAAGATGTTGGCAATAAACTACGAATGGACCTGCTCGCACCAATAATCATGATAATAGCGAGCGCAGCGCCGACGAGCGAAGCGAGCTCTAAGAACCAGTGTGCGAGGGAAAAAGAACGAGCTAAACCTACAGTTCATCAAACAAATTTTTTTGTCTACGTTCCATAATACTCTCTAATGTTTTCCCCCGTGGTGCTATGCCAAAAATGGCCGAC
Organism: Magallana angulata; assembly: GCF_025612915.1. NCBI lineage: Eukaryota > Metazoa > Mollusca > Bivalvia > Ostreida > Ostreidae > Magallana > Magallana angulata. The sequence continues at coordinate 37,384,180 of NC_069119.1, read as the reverse complement.
TTTTAACTCGTACTTTACAGTGACTTAAAGTTTGAAGACACGTTTTGAGTACCGCATATGCTTTGGCGAGACTCAAAAGATTTGTTACATGCTTCCATACCTCCGTAAAGAGTCGAGAAACGTAAACAAAGACGAACAAAGTCATGGATGACGTCACAGTGCACTCGCGCTATATTTCCCGCGATAAATTTAGAGGTGGATCAAACATCTGTAATGCGTGTACTAGCTATTTCAGTACAGACTGCGATACCTGCCTCATTGACGTATGATTTGTTTTTAAATTTTTTTAATATAGAGATTTTATGTATATATATTAGCAAGAGCCATACTTTACTGTCATATCGATCCATTTTAAAGCTAATTGTGCATGAATGAGTAGGGAGGAAATAAACAATAGGACATTTTGAAATAAATCAAAAAGGAATAAAATAAAAAAAATAAACAGTTAAAAAAATATGTAGATATGGGATATAGTCAGACCATTAAATTTAAAAGTGGGAAATTACACAGCTACAAACAGGTACCGGGCTCTCTCTCTCTCTCTCTCTCTCTCTCTCTCTCTCTCTCTCTCTCTCTCTCTCTCTGGGAAGTGGGTTGCGCTGTACGTATGTATCATAACCATTAAAATTAGTACCTTTGGCATACTTATTGTAGAGCAATATACTCTCTCAAAAATTCTTTGACGTTCGTTGATACCTAAATAAAACTATAAGTTGACAATGATGCAAGGTATGTGTATAATTCTTGCTGCGCTCGCCAGAACGGTAGCACCGTAAAACATATTAGCAAGCGCAGCTCGCTGGCGCGCAGCGCCGGTGAGCGAAGCGAGCTCTAAGAACCAGTGTGCGCGGGAAAAAGAACGAGCTAAATCTACAGTTCATCAAACAAAAATTTTTGTCTACGTCCCATAATGCTCTCTAATGTTCATACGTGGTGCTATGCCAAAAATGGCTGACTTTTAACTCGTAATTTAACGAGGCCGGGTCTAATTTTTTCTAATAAATCTAATAAATGTATAAATAAAAACAACTATCAGAAATATGAAATAATATTACTGTTATAAAGTTGTAAAAATATCTAAAATTAATCTGCACCGCGGTGCAGATAACAGGAGTATATATAGAGAGACGACATTCCATTTATCACGATAAATAAGCCTCCGGAAGGGAAGTATTCCCGGGAAAAGGGTTTTCTTTGGGGGAGAAACATCAGAAAATGGGGTTTAGAATCTTTTGGGGGAACATTCTAAAGGTGAAATCAGAGACATCTGAAATACGCTCAAACTAATCTGCACCGCGGTGCAGATAACAGGAGTATATATAGAGAGACGACATTCCATTTATCACGATAAATAAGCCTCCGGAAGGGAAGTATTCCCGGGAAAAGGGTTTTCTTTGGGGGAGAAACATCAGAAAATGGGGTTTAGAATCTTTTGGGGGAACATTCTAAAGGTGAAATCAGAGACATCTGAAATACGCTCAAACTAATCTGCACCGCGGTGCAGATAACAGGAGTATATATAGAGAGACGACATTCCATTTATCACGATAAATAAGCCTCCGGAAGGGAAGTATTCCCGGGAATAGGGTTTTCTTTGGGGGAGAAACATCAGAAAATGGGGTTTAGAATCTTTTGGGGGAACATTCTAAAGGTGAAATCAGAGACATCTGAAATACGCTCAAACTAATCTGCACCGCGGTGCAGATAACAGGAGTATATATAGAGAGACGACATTCCATTTATCACGATAAGTAAGCCCCCGGAAGGGAAGTATTCCCGGGAAAAGGGTTTTCTTTGGGGGAGAAACATCAGAAAATGGGGTTTAGAATCTTTTGGGGGAACATTCTAAAGGTGAAATCAGAGACATCTGAAATACGCTCAAACTAATCTGCACTGCGGTGCAGATAACAGGAGTATATATAGAGAGACGACATTCCATTTATCACGATAAGTAAGCCTCCGGAGGGGAAGTATTCCCGGGAATAGGGTTTTCTTTGGGGGAGAAACATCAGAAAATGGGGTTTAGAATCTTTTGGGGGAACATTCTAAAGGTGAAATCAGAGACATCTGAAATACGCTCAAACTAATCTGCACCGCGGTGCAGATAACAGGAGTATATATAGAGAGACGACATTCCATTTTTCACGATAAGTAAGCCCCCGGAAGGGAAGTATTCCCGGGAAAAGGGTTTTCTTTGGGGGAGAAACATCAGAAAATGGGGTTTAGAATCTTTTGGGGGAACATTCTAAAGGTGAAATCAGAGACATCTAAAATACGCTCAAACTAATCTGCACCGCGGTGCAGAAAACAGGAGTATATATAGAGAGACGACATTCCATTTATCACGATAAATAAGCCTCCGGAGGGGAAGTATATATATATATATATATATAGGTTTATTTTTCAATTGACAATGTCACGGAGGGAGAGAGAGAGAGAGAGAGAGATCTTTCTGAATCACGTGCTAATCGTTCGGTTTGTTCGGTATCGATCTGCAACGTGGTTAGCTTTGGATTTGAACAATAGGACAAACATCCTCAAGGACATTTGTGTATTGTTGTTGTCAGAGAGAGAGAGAAAGAGAGAGAGATAGTGAGTGTGCGTGTTCGGATTATTCCGTATAGAAATGTAATGCAATATATTAAGAAATATGAAGTAAATTTAAACAAGAAATGCACATATAATACATTCAGTAAGAAGTCTTAAAATTAGTATGAATAAAAATGAAGTCTCACTATGTTTCAAACTTTTATGTTGCTAAAAATAAAATTTCAAAACCATTGATGCATACAATACATATTCTCATGTTTCTACACTGTCCGTAATGGCGTCACGAAGTCAAATGATTTATATGAACTGGAGGGACATCAAGGACATCATAGGCCCAGCCGCGCAATGGCCATATGAAGTGCGCCGCTTGTTTTGGACAAGCGGTTTGGCGCATTTTCAAAGAATTTTGATATGTACATTTTGCTTTGTGAATGGATTAAATCCGTTAGTTTTCTACGAATGGGCAGAGCTCATGAACTTGGCACGGGACGCGGCGGCATGGAGACACTTCCATTGTCTGTTTCGGTAGGTGTTTATGATCATATTCAATAAAATAGATGTATCCTTATAGGAAGATTCAAATACAAATTATAAACATTACAGGTTATTTGAGTCCGGGAGGAACTACCGTCTTTATGCGTGGAACGTGTCTACCAGGCGATATGAATATCTAAATGGCAGTGTTCGCTTGTACACCCCAAGACATTTGAGAAGAAGTTAATATATATTGTAAATGAAAAGATATATGATTAAATACTTATATATAAACATATTCCTCTATTCGTGTACTTTGTTTTTGTGTTTTTGGAAGGACTGTGCCTTATTTTTTGCAGAGTGTACTCGGCAAAACTATTGAGGCGGAATGGCCGTTTTCCACACGTGCGCATTTTTTTTCCAGAATACTATTGGTCGATTTTGACAGGTTTTTTTTTCTCTCTCCAACGAATCAATTGCCGATTAGTATTTAGCGGGAAAATAATTGTTAAAGGGGGGATGTTTTGCAAACGTTTGCATTTCTTCTAGAAACAGCATTGGTGACTTTGATTTTGTTTATTTCTCCGACGACGAATCGATCGCCGATGATACCATGGCGGGTAAATATTACCAAATAAGGGTGTTTTCCATACGTTGGCATGTTTTGGTAAAAGCATCCAATTGGTCAATTCAGTTTTTCTGATGATGTGGCCTCGAATCTCCGTCTATATAAGTAGAAATTTGAGTTAGATTTGTGTCGTGTGCCGTTTTCAAGAGCAAGTAAGTGAATATCCCTTTGATGTCAGCCTCGTCAAATACCTCGGATCGGGAGGGCCGTAGAAGCGGCGGGAATTTTAGAGAGAGGAAACTGGACGTATCATCAATAACCTTTCGAGACTTTGCCAATCCTTGGAATTTTTTCCATCTATTTTCACAAGACGATAGCGTTGTACATGAATGGTGCAGGCAGAATGGGCTTCTTGCAACAAGTTTTCCCTGTCCAGTTGACGACTGCAGTGGAAACATGGACCTCCGCTCCCTCTCCCGTGGCCATGGTGGGGTTGTCTTCAGATGCTCGAGCAACAGAAATCACACCAGAGTGTCAAGAGTGTACTCATTCTTCGAGAAGAGCAACGTACTTCTCCAAGATATTCTGCTATTTATAAAGTCCTACCTCGAGAAGAACAGCCTCGCCCAGTGTTCAAGGTTCTCTGGGTTCTCCTACACAACAACTGCAGTAAACTGGGCATCTTACATCCGTGAAGTGTTCAAAGAACATTTTTACACAAATCTGCGCCATCGGAAATTGCGGGGAATCGTTGAAATTGACGAATCTCTATTTGGCCGTCGGGTGAAATTTCACCGCGGCAATCCAAACCGTGGAATGAAGGTAACAAATTTTAAAATTTCATTTTTTTTGCTTTTTAACTTTATTTTCCCTACCTTTCTAAGTCTTTACTTTTAATAGTAAGTATTATTATCAAAACAATTCCATTTTTCGAAATATCATAATATCTAAAAATAATTCTGAATAAAATACTTTGAAATCTAATTTTTTTCTTAGGTTTGGATTTTTGGAATGGTGGAGCGGGAAAGTAACACCCTCATCATATATCCCGTCTCGAACAGGTCGGAGGAAACCCTCGTACCAATCATCGAGAGACACGTAGAAACAGGGTCCACTATATACAGCGATGGCTGGAGTGCCTATTGTGGACTGAACGAGCTGGGGTACAACTATTTTACAGTACTCCACAAATACTCCTTCAAGAAAGTATATATTCATCAGGAAACGAGGGAGGAAGTGGAGATCCACACCAATAGAATTGAAGGGGCCTGGAAGCACGCCAAGGACCACTTTCGGCGGATGTCCGGCACGAAAATTTCTCAATTTGAGGGCCATCTTTGTGAAATTATGTGGCGGGCAGAGACCAAATCAAATCTCTACCAGAGCTTCTTTCAGTCCCTCAGCACGATTTATACTTTACGTGGCCCACCCGTCTACAGGTATCCAACACCAATTTTCCCAACATGGTCTGGACTGGACTCAGCTGTACCACTAGGGGAATGGGAAATTAAGCCTGGTAAAACTTTTTCTTACATCTTTAATAATGAAGTTTTCACTTTGAATAATTTTACCCAATTCTGTTTTTGCAATTTCTTTTTAGGCAATACAGATGCGGAGACAGACTCGGAAGCAGAGGGTGAAAGATCTTTATCTCTTTTTTCTGCAACTGAGGCAGACTCAATCAGTATCCCTTCAAACAGGCAACTTTCTAGTGGTGAAGTTGCAGTGCGAAAGGGACAAGTAAAGAGTTCGGTTGAGAGAGCCATTGATATGATGGAAATGTTTGTCTCCAGTGAGGATGAAGTAGATGCTGACAAGACCATCTGTGCCAATCCATCCATGGAAACTGGTAAAATTATAAAAAATAAAATATAGTTTATTTTAATAATTAAGAAACCATTACAAAGTTCAAAGAAAATTGAAATATTGATGCATGCAACCTTCAGAAATATGAAAAATTATTTATACTTATTAATTTTCTGTCTTCGTTTCAGGTGATGTCCAATACTTAGGTGAGACAGGTCCATCTGAAGTACCTATACAGAGGGGTAAAGGTAAATTTTACACATACAAGTTATTCAATTGTAATAGCTATTTATGCATTTCATTCATTTAAAAAATAAATACACAAACATTCATATCGTATGTCAACTTTCAACAGGAATTGAAAATATTGACGCATCATGCAGTTGGATAACAACAAGAAGAAAGAGAACAGGTAATTAAAATTATTACTTCATGAAACTTAAATTGTCTTCCAAAATTAATATATTTAAAATATAAATTTATGTACCCATTTTTTCCATAACATTAGCTCCACCCATGGCTTCTAAGTCAATAAGAACCACTACCACTACCTGTACCACGTCCACCGCTACATCCTCAGGCTCTGGATTATCTAAAAAGTTGAAAGGTAATATAATTTGAAATTCACTACATACTATGTACTAAACATGGAACAGTGACACTGTTTTTGTTATTTGCTTAATATTGCATTTTTTAACAAATTGAAGTTTTTATTTTTATATTAAAATTTTTCTTACTTTCATATAGCAGCAACTGCATCCAAGTGTAAGACAGATGAACCATCCGGCTCCAAAGCAGAATCAACGGGAAAATGCACTAAAGGTAATAGTTATTTTAAAATCTTTTAAAAATAAATCATTATGTAATCTTATCAGGTATAACAACTTTTGTATACAATGTTTATCATTGATTTCTTTAAGGAAACAATCAACTCATAAATTTAATTACCTTGTTTTTTCACTTTTGTATATGAACTCAAATTTTCATGGTTCCTTTTTCCAGATTCTTCTAAGCGAATGCGAACGGATAAAGTCTGCCATCCCCAGGGCTTCGCTGAAAAGAACCCACAGACAAAGAAAGTGAAGAAGCCATCAAATCCGTATTCAAAGACAGCATTTGTTTGGTCATCGTCTGATGATGATTTTCAGTGATGGGCTTACTGACTTTCTGTGCAATTGATAAATGATAATTGTTATAACATATATCAATTTATCAAATGAAATACATTAATTAAATACATCAGTGTCGTCAGCACAGATGAAACTCAAATATGTTCTTGATTATTTGTTACCATTTACATCATTTAGATTTGTGACATTTAAAAGAATATTAAATATAAAGGCATAATGATTATAGCCGTTTATTCCGTGATAATACGTTTCATAAACCAAACCAAATAATCAAATACGGAATAAGCTGTTAAATAGAATAAAAAGCAGTTTATTCCGTTAAAAGACTACACCTAATAGTTGTGTAGGGAATACGTTGCACTAGTGAAAAAAGCCTTTCAACTCCTTCGAACAGAACATCTCAAAATCGTTATACACGGAATAAGCTGAAATATTAGTTAAATAACCATGGTTTTCGTAATGAAACACAAAAATCGGCACAAACGGAATAAGCTGCTAATTTAAGCGAATTACTTATGTTTGGTAAAGAGCAGGACAACAAATGCGCAATCCTAAAAACTGTTTTATTAAAGATGGTTTCTCCGTTAATTTAGGTCATCAACCATACAGAATACACTACTTTAGCTACAAAAGTATCTTCAAATGGAAGTAAAAGCAATTGAAATTAAAATAAAACAAATGAGAAAACATTTACCTTCATCCCTTGCTCGATGATCATAAATCACACTCTCCGATGTTTTCTCATTTCAACCGATCAGCGATCACGCCGGATGTTTGAGTTTCCTACCCAGAATACATTGTTAAATTCTTTCTATTGGATGATGACAAAATTGATAACCAATGAAATCCCGTTCTAAAGTTAGAAAGGAAGGGTCTGACTAAAAACCACAATGATCCTGAAAGCACACTAGTGTATTTCCGGTTAATTAAACGACATTTATTGGGGTGTATGTTGTATGATATATACTTTAACTCAACGTCAACAACGTCAAATAACGTCAGATATTATCTGCACCGCGGTGCAGATAACGGTATTATGCCTTATAAAAACTTGTTCTTTCCACATAAACTTAAGTTAATGATACAAAAAACTATGAGAACAAACCTTTCAATCGCAACTTCTCGGGCCTTTCCTGCAAGCTCGGAAAAACACCTCGAATGTATTACCTAGGCGTCCATGACAACCCCCTTTTTGTAAAACTTGAAATAAATAGAACACATTTTACGATCTGTTGAGATGTGAGCTATACTTCATTGAACTAAACGATACACACTAAAATATAACACAGAAGCGACATACAAGACTGTCTAGCCGATACTTATTTTAATGGGAAGCGACACCATTTTGTATAAAATTCTAACATCCGGTGTTAATACATTCTGGGTGTTTTTCCGAGCTTGCCGGAAAGGCCCGAGAAGTTGCGATTGGTGCTGTATTTTTACTATCACATGATTTATTTATGTACGTAAATAAGTGGTGGATTGACGGGGGTGTTTTATTATGTCAGACGGGCGTACTCTTTATTTTGGCAATAAACATAAACGAAATACATGCACCAGAATACTGACTATACTTGTAACAACTCATGTGAGATGATATCCGATTGTTTAAAATCGGCAATTTTCTTGAAATTGATTTTTAAAAAATCCTACTTTCATTTTTGATGAACCACTCCAAAAGATGTTGGCAATAAACTACGAATGGACCTGCTCGCACCAATAATCATGATAATAGCGAGCGCAGCGCCGACGAGCGAAGCGAGCTCTAAGAACCAGTGTGCGAGGGAAAAAGAACGAGCTAAACCTACAGTTCATCAAACAAATTTTTTTGTCTACGTTCCATAATACTCTCTAATGTTTTCCCCCGTGGTGCTATGCCAAAAATGGCCGACTTTTAACTCGTACTTTACAGTGACTTAAAGTTTGAAGACACGTTTTGAGTACCGCATATGCTTTGGCGAGACTCAAAAGATTTGTTACATGCTTCCATACCTCCGTAAAGAGTCGAGAAACGTAAACAAAGACGAACAAAGTCATGGATGACGTCACAGTGCACTCGCGCTATATTTCCCGCGATAAATTTAGAGGTGGATCAAACATCTGTAATGCGTGTACTAGCTATTTCAGTACAGACTGCGATACCTGCCTCATTGACGTATGATTTGTTTTTAAATTTTTTTAATATAGAGATTTTATGTATATATATTAGCAAGAGCCATACTTTACTGTCATATCGATCCATTTTAAAGCTAATTGTGCATGAATGAGTAGGGAGGAAATAAACAATAGGACATTTTGAAATAAATCAAAAAGGAATAAAATAAAAAAAATAAACAGTTAAAAAAATATGTAGATATGGGATATAGTCAGACCATTAAATTTAAAAGTGGGAAATTACACAGCTACAAACAGGTACCGGGCTCTCTCTCTCTCTCTCTCTCTCTCTCTCTCTCTCTCTCTCTCTCTCTCTCTCTCTCTCTCTCTCTCTCTCTCTGGGAAGTGGGTTGCGCTGTACGTATGTATCATAACCATTAAAATTAGTACCTTTGGCATACTTATTGTAGAGCAATATACTCTCTCAAAAATTCTTTGACGTTCGTTGATACCTAAATAAAACTATAAGTTGACAATGATGCAAGGTATGTGTATAATTCTTGCTGCGCTCGCCAGAACGGTAGCACCGTAAAACATATTAGCAAGCGCAGCTCGCTGGCGCGCAGCGCCGGTGAGCGAAGCGAGCTCTAAGAACCAGTGTGCGCGGGAAAAAGAGCGAGCTAAATCTACAGTTCATCAAACAAAAATTTTTGTCTACGTCCCATAATGCTCTCTAATGTTCATACGTGGTGCTATGCCAAAAATGGCTGACTTTTAACTCGTAATTTAACGAGGCCGGGTCTAATTTTTTCTGCCCTAGATTTTTTAATGAAATTTTTTACATGAATTTCTACTGATATAATTATTATTTTAAGAAAAAAAAATAAGACATTTACCACACCGTTTGTTCAAGGGGTCATCTTAAAGTTTGTTAATCGTTAACATGGGACCCTATGGGATTTTGCCTGAAATGTATCAATTTTGCACATTTTTTACATTTTTTTAAACTTCTGCCCTAGGGATTTCTTTTTCTGTTTTACATATTAAAGTTATTGCTTAAAGACATCAAATGGTCAAATAAAAAAAAACTGTTACCTCCTGGTTTGATCCAGGGGTCTTATCAAAGTTGTTTTTTGTATACCCAATTTCCCAGTGTGCCAGATAATGGCTATTTTTTTTTATTTGACAACGACGGAAATGGTGATCTTTATAGTATTATTAAAACATTCAGACACATTTAAGTACTAAATGAATATATAACATCGCATATCAAGGGTCATTAATATAAAATACATGGTTACTGTCTTGAAATATAGAAATCAAGCTATATTTAGGCGGGTAAAGAAAACGTGACAGAGGGCTATGCTTGCTAAACCCTCTTCACGTTTTCGAACCGAGCCCAAATATAGCTTATACTTCGAGACATTTATGTTTATTCCACAATATAATATCAATTTTACGCATCAATCGAGCTATTTTCAACAAGTTTCGCTGAATATCTGCAGTTGAAACTATTACGCCATGGCGTCAACAAAGCAAAACGATGACGTCACAATACAAATGAAACGCTGCGCGAAAGCGTGCGTACTCGTTCTGTACTCGGCCTCGTTAAGGTGACTTAAAGTTTGAAGACACGTTTTGAGTACCGTATATGTTTTGGCGAGACTCAAAAGATTTGTTACATGCTTCTATACCTTCGTATCGAGTCGAGAAACGTAAACAAAGACGAACAAAGTTATGGATGACGTCACAGTGCACTCGCGCTATATTTCCCGCGATAAATGTAGAGGTGGATCAAATATCTGTAATGAGTGTACTGGCTATTTCAGTATAGACTGCGATACCTGCCTCATTGACATATGATTTGTTTTGAATTTTTTTAATATAGTGATTTTATATATATATACTAGCAAGAGCCACACTTTACTGTCATATCGATCCATTTTTAAGCTAATTGTGCATGGATGTACAGTATATAGGCAGGTACTGTAAGTATATGAGTACTGTAGGGAGGAAATAAACAATAAGACATTTTGAACTAAATAAAAAGGAATAAAATGAAAAAATAAACAGTTAAAATATTATGTAGATATTTTACATATACTTACACCATTATTTAAAAGTGGGAAATTACACACCTACAAACAGGTACCGGTCTCTCTCTCTCTCTCTCTCTCTCTCTCTCTCTCTCTCTCTCTCTCTCTCTCTCTCTCTCTCTCTCTCTCTCTCTCTAGTGGGTTGCGCTGTATCATAACCATTAAAATTAGTACCTTTGGCATACTTATTGCAGAGCAATACTCTCTCAAAAATTCTTTGACGTTCGTTGATACCTAAATAGAACTATAAGTTGACAATGATGCAAGGTATTTGTAATTCTTGCTGCGCTCGCCAGAACGGTAGCACCGTAAAACATATTACATGTAGTTGCACCATTACCCTCTTTCTGGGGACTCTGTGAGAGAATTAAGGAAGTACAAAATAGATAAGCTAATTGTATCCTTCTGAAAAGAGAGTGTTGCAAAATTCCTCAACGTGAAAAGGCGCGACCTTTAAATATCCGTATCGCTTGAAGAGTCATATCTAAATATAGACACATTACGTAGACGACTACATTTACATAGCGGGTATGTTCCGTATATTGGCAAAATACAGTGATACACAAACATTTTACACTTATTTCTATCGAACACGGCAACTACTAAATACAGTAAGGAAGATGGCCATGTATTCTGTATTTTGGTGTTAACATATATGGATTTCAATTGCCCAGCGTGTTCTAAGTATCATTCTATGGAGTTACATGGAAATGTCTGATTTAGGCTCTTCAAAACCGTCAGAGTTGTATTTATAATCATTGCATGTTTCTATTATAGTATCTACATGTAGATAAACGCCAAGTCCAGATAAAACGATTGAACAAATTTATCCGTACATATGTTCATTAACATACTGCATGCTTCATTACTGATTCATATTTTATAAAATGATTTTTTTTAATTTAGCTTTAACAACCTGTACATGTATTTCTGAAATCGGCGTACCCGCTTATATCATAAAAAAGGGGGTAAAATCAACTTTCTACATAAATACATGTATATCCGTACATTGTTTTGAAATCCTATGAATGTTTATAATTCAAGTTTACAAAGGGGACTTCACACGGAGACAGCAAGAAATCTTGAAAAAAATTAAGCACAGATGCAAAATATTACATTGACAAGCGTTTGAATAACTTTATTCTGACATTCTTAAATTTGTCTATATACATTACCTTTTCATGCGATTTAAAGAAATATGTATAAAAAAAATTCCAACCTTTTCGGGATTCGAACACCTATCCAAAAAATCGGTCATAATTACTTCCTATTCCCTCTACGTTACCACTCGACTAAACTAGACGTGACTTTTAGATGGGGAATTTAACAAAGGGTTTTTACATTTCAAAGGTATGAATGATTTTTCCCCAAAAGTTAGATTTTTTATAAAAAATTTGCCTCTTTGAAACAAAAAACGGAAATGGCAGTTTTCAAGAAATTGTCTTAATTTAAACTTTAAGAATAGATTAATTTTGTTTCAAGGAGGAAGTTTTTTTTTACAACAATGAAGATTCCTCTTTTATTAAGCGTGAATTCTGCCACATTTGTCTGTGTAACTATTTTCAATTCAATATAATGTTCTTATAAAAGTTAATATCAACTTTCTGGATAAAGTTCTACCCTGCTTTTATACAACGTTGCAAGCAAAAAAGGACTTACATCAAATTCTGTAACTTTAATTCTTCCATTTTATCTGAAACTCCTTAAGAGAAAATTAGCATAGGAACTGCAACACCTTCTTTAATACTAGTAATATTTTCTTTTGAATATAATCTATAAATATTTCAAATTTGTAAAAAAAAAAAAAATCCGACCTCGCAATTTTTGCCTACATTGTCGCAAACCTACCAATTAAACCTCCTTTGAGTGGAGAGTAAAATAAAATATATATCGATCGTTATGATTTGCTATGCCACTTTTCAAGATATCACAAATGTCTGTGCTGCCTCTTATACAGGAGACCTTTTGTTACTTAAAGACACTGAAATAAATTATAACTGGCAAATTAAGGTAACTTCTGATGTAATATATTGTAAAACTAGCGCTCGTGAAGTCTCTATTAAGACGATAATTTGCATCACTTATCATGCAGTCTCTAAAAAGAAATTGTATAATTCAAATTTAATTGAAATTCAACAGTATGACTGCCATAACCATGTAATTAAAATATATCAAAATAAAGAAAATTTGACCATTGGTTTTCGATTAATTGAGGTTTAAGTATATTTGACGGAGGTAAAAATTAATAAAAATCCTAGATGACGTCATCATATCTTACCTTTGACCTTTTGATATGACCTTGAAATTTATTGTGTATAAAGTCTAAATACTTAGAGATAGTTGTGACCAAATTTCAGTTCTTTACTATGATAGAAACACAAGTTACACATTTTGCAATGATAGATTTTTTGATAGAAGGCTAAATTGCACAAAAAGCACGCGGATTCAACTCAAATGTAGGTTCCGAAATAATTAAAATATTCTCTATCTCAATTTGTTTATGCTATGAGTGATTGATGAGTATGATTAACATTATTTTCTTAAGATAATTAATTGAAATTAACTTTTACATATTATTAAGCCATCATTTTGTCTATTTTAGAAAATATTTCAAAGTAATGATTTCACGGGTGTTTCGTACTATCTTAAATGAAAAAAAAAGAAGAAAATGAACAGTAAAATTGGGGTCATAGGTAGCTATATGCTATATCAATTAAAAAAAAAAACCTTCTTTAATTTTCAATAAACTACCCGGAGAACGTCCTAATATAATAGAAACACTAAAAATCTAATTCACTGGAATCAAGCTTCGCTAATTAATAAACTACCCGGAGAACGTCCTAATATAATAGAAACACTAAAAATCTAATTCACTGGAATCAAGCTTCGCTAACTAATAATCAGCGAAAATTCTTTTAAAAAATCCGGAAATCATCTGGATATTTTGGATTTTACAAACTTGCGCATGCACATTCTCGCTAAATCATGGGAGGCTCTTTAGTTTATGTTTCCAAAATATTACATTTGCATTGATATACTCAGAAACGATAATAGAAATACGTGTAAATTTCCATTGGAAATTTGCTATATATTCTGTTCATCAAAGAAAATATGGGAGATAAGTTTAACTTAGTGCATTAAATATGAAAAAGCCCGAGAGTTCTTAGTGTCAACTTGGTGTGTAAAGAAGTGACTAAAAACGTTGGTAAAAAGTGTTGAATTTCTTCATCAATATGAATTAAATCTATAGATGAAAGGTACATATTGAAAGCCTCAAAATGGTTACAACAGAAACTACATAGTCTTGAAAGAAGACCAGCTGCAAAAAGTAAGAACTATTCTTGATATATTTTTTCATTAATTCTACAATATCTGTAGGAATCCGTTTCTGATATTGAAATTCATTTGTTTTATTATCTCTTAAATCTCAGACGTTTGAACACGTAAATAAATGACAAGTAGGAAAATATCTTACAAATCGATATAACTACCTGGCAAGTCGACAAAGAGATCTGACTATTCGCCAAAGTCTGACAAAAGGAAGGACAGATTTGATAACAAAATCAACTGACAATTTGTAACGGTTGCCATTATATAAATAGTGCCCGTTAGGGAGGGTAACAGTTGAAATTGACACCCTGAAAAAACCCATTGTCAACCAACGCGAAGCATTCGGAAAGAAGGATAAACTATTACAATGTCCTCCATCATATGGTTTCGTTTTTATGATATTGTTTTAAGTTAAATACTTAACTGACATTTAACTAGTTTTGCGACGTGGCACATCCTCTCCATTTGTTATAGACATTATAAAGTTAACCGCTTCTAATAAACCGTGATATTATTGTCCAAAATCTTACCAACAAATATTGTTTTGTAGCAATATGGAACCACCGGCTCTTTGGAATACAGGAAATGAACAACCAAAAGAGGAACACTATGACCAGTGTGATTAAAAATGAAAGAGACATAAACATGTAAAATGTATTTTATATATATCTAAACAAGAAAGAACATTTGATATTTTAAGGTACGACTCAGTTACCCTTCATTTCTGTTGTTTGGGGAAAGTGTGTACTTCCCTTAAGTCATTTTGAAGCTATGGACATTAGTTTGAACATTTTTCTTGCTTGTTGTTAAAACACTTGGATAGCATTTTTCATAAGATCAATGCAAATACTATGTTTCAATCAAATGTTTAAAGATAAAATATGAAATAAAAAATGATGACATCTGCTTAAAAATTTATACGAGCTATGTTCAAATCATTTTAAAAATTGATGAGCGGTTTTATTGTTTTTTGTTCTTTTTTAAGTGGTCATTGTCTGTCGAAACAGGAAAGGGGCACGTGGCCTCAGGAGATCCTGTGAAACCTTTAACTTTGTTGTGGAGCACAAACATGAGTGCTTCTTCTGAAGAACTATGTCAATTGGGTTTTGCTATGATGTACTCCTGACTACATCAGACATACTCTCTTAATCAAGTTGCTTCCAATCATCAATACCGTAATCAGCCGTTGCTGAAAGATTTTTTTTGTCGAGTGCGGCAATGGCAATGTCTTTCTATGCTACTTTTCTTGCTCGTGGCATAGTCTCAATCGGCACATTTAAAAGACTTCTGCCTTCGCTGTCTTCAGCATTCTCAACTCGCCCTCATTTGCGATCCTACACTTTACATTCGACAAAAAAATACCACGTGTCAATTTCACTAACTTTAAAACAATCAACAAAAAAAAACCACAAAATGTATGCATGTCTACTTTTAGATTTTAAAGCTCTAAGCATTGTAATCGACTTCGTAGTCCGGTTTCTAGGTAAGGTTTAAGCACGCTGCAGTCTCATGTTATCGAGTGCGCCACTCCGCATTTCAATATCCAAGGTCCTTCAGCAACAAGAAAATTATCTTGAGATTTCTCGCTGACAATCTGATCATCCATCTCTCAACCAGGTTTTCCTAAGGTTATATCAGGTTTCTCCCTGAAGGATCTGAGAAAGTCATTTTCACATTCTATCACAACTTATTTTCCCTTAAGAATTGCATGCGACCGTGTAAGAAACATTTGATCGTTCCCTCTGTACTTTGAATTGTCCCGTTGTGGTTGTGAATGAATGGTATCTTGCAATTTGTTTAAAAACTCTCGTCTTCTGAAGATATAGACACACGTATGTGAATTTGATTTGGCATATAATTGGGTTTTAAGTTAGAAAATTGTAATCTTGTGATATTCTTTTTTTGAACGGAAAACAGATTCCTTAACACCTCTTTTAAAACGTAAATACATGTATTATCACAATAGTGGGTTATTTTAAGACCCACTTGCCCAACTTTTCGATTAAAATCTTTTCGCAAGATTTTCCATATCAAGTAACTGGCTTTCTCATTATGTTTCAAATTCATAAAAGTAAAATGCTCTATACATTAACAGAAGTAAACTCAAAACGAGAGAAAGATAATTAAAAAGTTTACATTACAAATATATAAAAACTAACGTAATTACTCAAAGAACTGTTAATTATTCAAATTCATTTAATCAACTAAGTAAATGTTATCACATAGCAAATACTATTGAAGTTGCATATTTACAGTTTAAACGTTTAAATCTGTGTAGTGAATATCTGAAATTTTGAAATGTTGAAAATATTTGCCTAGGACTCATTTGTTTTATAAGGGAACGGTAAGTATTGTCCATGCCGTAAAACTGCAATAAAACATCTCTTTAAAATAAAACGTTTTGTCAATAAAAATACGGGCTGTGTTGGCAGCAAGACATATATTTGTAATTCATCTGATTGGTAGCAGAAATATTTATGTTAAAAACAAACTTTGGGGAGGTCCATTGATTTGTTTGATTTAAGGGGATGGGCGGCCATCTTTTACATTTGAGGATAAGAATGTAAACATTTCTTAACTGGCTTGTTTCTGCCTGAAACTTTCAAAACATGTTGCCAAAAGATATAAAAGCAGAAAATTCCTACATGTCATTTTGTTTGAAAAGTATACATACAAGAACGGAACAATGCCTTTTTAATCATCCAGAACAGCAATCAAACTGCGCAGGTACAGACTTATTTTGAAATCTGAACACATATGAAGGGGATTATTGGTGTCCTCTCTACAACATTTGTTGAGCAAAAATTTAAATTTTGCTCATTTAAGGTGTAAATCTGCCTCCGTTAGGGTACTCTATTTTTATCGGTCGGCATGGGATCTTTTTGTAGAAAGAGAAAAACCAAGTTTATACTTGTGTCTATGAAGACACATTGACGCTATATGCAAGCCCTTAAAGAAATGTTTACATTCTTATCCATAAATGTACAAAATGGCCGCACATCCCCTTTAAGCATTTATGACTTACATTTATGGCTAATAAATTTAAGCCATAAACAAAACCGCGTTGCATTTTGTTGCTCTTCTTTATAAAGGCACTTGGAATATTTCCAATTCACATTTGCCCCTGAAAAGGTAATGACACTCCTGATACGAAAAACTTTATCTGTTCGAACTAGATGATATTCCCCTCACAAACCTCTAACTGAACTTTCCCATTTTATGCACACATCATTTATCCTTACAGCCGTAGAGTTGTTAACTCAAAACTCATTGTTTGTTCACAAAATTATTTTTTTGGTTAACTATAAATCTATTGTGGTATAGAAAATCTAATTAAAAAAAAAAACTTAGGATAAATAAATAAATAAATAAATAAATAAATAAATATATATATATATATATATATATATATATATATATATATATATATATATATATATATATATATATATATATATATATATATATATATATATATATATATATATATATACATAGCATGTTGTACTATCACATGTCAGAACAATTATAGTTTACTCAGTTCAATCCACTTTGTTTTCGGGGGTATTTGTTACCCCCGTCTGTAACTTGCAGTTTCACTTTGTAGCTATCACAACAGTCAAAGCCGCTCATTTTCAATGTACTTGTTTTTCTGTACATTCTCATGTACTTAACATTAGGGGCCTACAGATTGTGTACCAATTTCAACAAGAGACATCCCTCTTACTGATGATAAATGATAATCATAAAACTCTCAATTTTGCAAAAACATTTAAGACACTATATGCGAATCCGTCCGTTGCTGCTTCATTTCTTTTATTTTTAGCACACGGCACACTTATATTAAAACTTTTAGTTCCCTAAAAATCCTTACAATGTCATAAATGGGCATGACAATAGTCTTGATTTTGTAACAGATAAGACCATCATTAAAAATATCTATGTTTCCCCTAACCCAACCCCAAATTTTAAAGGTGGGTAGGTAGGTAAGTAAATAATTTTTTTTCGGCCAGGGCATAATTGAAAATACATTATAAATTATAAATGAACTAAGGGGCCAATTGGCCTTAACGGTCACCTGAGTAGCATATAACCCATACACAAACTTGTCGAGGTGCATCATATATGCATTTGATTAGGTTTCAGAACAATTATAAACTTGTAATGACGACCACCTCCATGCCTGAAATCTTTCAGAAAGAACTGTGAAACCTATAAACCTAAAAATCATGAATTCAGTTTTCCTTTTAGGTGTGTGGGAGTAAAGAAAATAATTTTTAAATCCATTTTGGCCCTGCCCTAGAGTCAAAACCCATACTATACG
The DNA here is from genome assembly GCF_025612915.1 of Magallana angulata. NCBI lineage: Eukaryota > Metazoa > Mollusca > Bivalvia > Ostreida > Ostreidae > Magallana > Magallana angulata. The sequence continues at coordinate 37,365,808 of NC_069119.1, read as the reverse complement.
GGACATGACATTTAAAATTTTAGTAGAGGACTTCCTGGTAAACATTATTATAAGTCAGTTTTTCATACAGATATGTGAGAATAGAGAAGAAGATTTTTAAACATTATATGCATTAACACTATATTGCCATATTGGCCCCTCCCCCCATGTCCTGAACCCCTGACCCAGGGGTCATGAATTTCACAATTTAGGTAGAGGTGTTAGTGGACATCATAACCATGTATTCAGTTTTTTGCCCACATGGGTGGGAGTAGAGAAAAATTGTTTAAGGTTTGATACATTTTTACTATATGGCCAGATTGGCCCCACCCTAGAGCCTGCACCCCTGACCAAGGGGCCATGAATTTCAAATTTGTGGTAGATGGCTTCATGGACATAATAACCAGGCATTTAGTTTTAAAAAAATATAAATGGGAGTAGAAAAGAAGATTTTCTAAGAATTAATACATTTTTACTACATGGTCATATTTGCCCCACCCTAGAGCCTGAACCCCTGACCCAGAGGCCATGAATTTCACAATTTTGGTAGAGGGTCTCATAGACATCATAACTATGCAATCAGTTTCTTTATCACGTGCGTGGGAGTAGAGAAGAAGATTTTTGAAAATTTGGCTTATTTTTGCATTAATTAAAATTGGAATAAAATTTAAGTAAGCCAATGAAAAAATAAAACAACTCCTAAAAGATTTAAAACCTTATCCAATCTACTCTGGTTTCATCAATACTCGTTGAGTACCAATTTTCGTGGTTTGTGTTTTTAAGTTTAACCATGAATTGAAATGTTCATTGAAGTGCATTTTCTACTAACAATTTGTATTGATAGGGTCATTGGCCACGAATTTACGTATCCTTGAAACTGTGATTTTCACTTTATCCACGAAAATTTATACCCTTGAATATTAATGAAACCACAGTATTAACTAAACTGAATTTATTTGATGTATTTATACATTTTATAGATGAAATGTGTTGTAATTCTGTGAGTTAAATGACAAATAAAATCATTCTCTGTACTTCTGTGTATTTTGGAGGTATTAGTCTAAAAATTTGACCCAAATACAAGCGTTGTTTAGAGGATCAATTTAAAATTAAGATAACTGTGGACAGATGGTTTTATGATTATTTTAGCATTACATGTAATTTTGTAAAGTTATAAACTAATTACAAGTTACCAACTAATTGTAATATCAACAATTAAAGTGATAAACATCGGTTGTAATTTTCAATGCACAGTACTACTGTCAGTAGGCTACAAACTGTAGATTCATATGTGGTAGCACCTGGCCGTTTTCATTGTAACAATTAAAAGAAACTCGCAAATTATCAATCACAAAAGTTGTTAACTGAGGCTGTGGAAACGTTTTTAAATTAAATGATTATCATTATAATATCTTTAGGGCTAATTTACACGATATTGACTCAGAATACAGGGCGACTTCAACTTCTCTTTCGGGGATATTCTGGCGAAGTTACCGATCATAAAGCGAGTATTTCGCCAATGTTGATCATCAAGGTTCACAAAATGATTGTAAAAAGAAAAAGGTGTGGGTCTCCTAAAAGCGAATTCTGGATAAATTAGGTTAAAAAAACCTATTCGATGTGGTTAAAAAAAAAACTATTCAGTCGGCGGGATTTAATTGGGTCGGTCTCGTTAGGGGAAACATAAATATTTTTAATTTTGGCCTAATTGTACAATCAACAACCTTGCCTCAGTAATGCATAATATTGGGTCGCTTTTAAGATAATTGCAATAAACTTTCCGAGTCTAATGGCCCTAAAAATGGGACCAGTATATTTTCCTTCATTTCATATTAAAGACTCAGATATATTAACATCTTTTGTTCTTGCACTTGCACGGATCGAATTTGTTGTTCTTTCTTAACAAAATGTAGTTGGTAATTTAGGGGAAAGCGATCCTTAAATGGGACACCGGTGTCATTTAATCGATCATAAAAATCGATTAAGAATATCAACATACATTTTCCTTCTTCACAACGCTTATCAAAATGTGTCGCTTTATCTCTATATATTGCATCAAACTTAAGGGACTTTGACCCTTAAAAATCCCTAAATCTCTATATATGCGATAAATCGGTGTGGATATGATGCAAACATACGTGTAATATATTTTTCCAGTCTGTTGGTCCGTAATTATGAAGGGATTACCCCTTTTTACTAAAATCATACAAAAGTTGCCAAGGACCAAAGTTTGAAGCAGTATGTGTGCAGGGTTCTGAAAATATTTTATGAAGCATGTCTTTTAAAGGAAGACTAAAGTTCTACAAATACAACTAATTTTGATCAAAATACAAGTAGACGTGCTCCTACTAAGTTTGATATAATGTATATGTTAATCAGAGATTGATAAAAAGAATTACTGTACTTTTTAGCTGAACCAATTATTCTAGAGACATTTAAACTTTTGTTTTAGATTTATAAAACTTTATTCATTCTAAACACAGTAAATTAATCTAACTTTTACTAACATTACAAATTAATATAAATAATTTTTTGGGTATAAGATTAAAAAAACCCTGATTCAATCCATTACCAAATGAAGTCGCTCTGTCACTTTTAAAACGTGTACCGTTCAATAAATTTATTCAATTCATACACAAAATCTAATCAATAAATAGTTAATCTACAATCATTATATAAAAGTTTGTTAACATATAATATAAATGTACTGCACAGTCAGTGTATTGATATTTATCATAACGATTCAATCTATATACAATTTACAGTCACTCTGTTACTGCTAAGACATGTAGTATTACATTATACTTTATTTTAACGTTTAATTACATGCAATACTGTATTTTCTTCACTTTACCTGTGAATTTCTCAACCACAAATAGATGGTCGTTGGTGTCCACACTCATACCCCATGGGCAATGCATATCACTGGTAACAATGTTGCGGAGGAATTGTCCGTCCTGATCAATGATTTGGATACAATTGCTTTTAAAATTTGCTGTCAGGATCCGACCTTTGCTGTCCGTACTGATGCCACGTGGGTGAAATGATTCCTTGATAGTATCAGGAGAACCAGTGTAGGTAAACCGGAGTTTCCCATCTTTATTGACCACCACTACTGCACGGGCTCCACAGTCTGCCACACAGATATCTAGGTTCTTGTTCTCACTTATGTATTTAATGCCACCAGATGAATAGAGAGGTTGACCTTTGTCATCGTATTGAATACTTTGTTTCTTTGTGGAGCCAGAGTACAGCTCAACTTTTGTTTGTTTATCATCATCACTTTCCATGACAACTAAGAGGTCACCAGTTAAGGTACTACAGACACTTCGAGGTTTCCAACCCTGTAGTCTGATCACTGTCCCCATCTCGGAAGTCTTTACTATATTCACAGTTCTATCATCATGATCAGTATAAACTAAATCCCCATTCCTTGCCACTGCTATGTCTGATGGTTTGTTCCCTGACTTGGTTTGGACTGACTTCAAAAGTTCCCCCCGAATGGTGTAGAGACTTATGAGATTGATATCACAACAGGTCCATATTTTTTCATCACTCAGACAGGAAACGCTGCTAATTGGATTGTATTCATGAGGGAATCCCTTACACTCGCTGCTAATCTTTATGATTGTTCGTGGTCTATCAATGATTACTTTGTCCGAACAATTGTCACCAAAGGAATCTATTCCGTAGCTATGTTCTTCTGTGCTAATAGATGACGCTGATATAGAGCCAAACTGTTGATAAAACTGTTCTATGTTAACACTATGAGGGTTAAAACGTGGTAAAGATACTGTGAGTTTTGGCGGCAATTTTCTAAATTCAGCATTCCTGGTTTTATACGCAGTGACAAGGCTGACGTCATTGGAGTTCAATAATATCTTCAGATCAGCAATGCTCTGTGTGATTTCAGAAATGGTGCTTTTGACTTCATCTTCTTGTTTTTTAAGGACTCTTAGGTATTTAGAGTTTATTTGAGTAAGATTTGATTTGAGTTTCTTTATAATGGTGTCTATTTCTTTGTGCAAGTAGTCTCCATGTTTTTCAATAGCTGTTGTAAATTTCTCACAATTTTTTATCAAATCATCTTTCTGAATCAGGAGTTTTTCAGCAATTTCTTTATATTTAGGATAAATTGATTCCTCTAATTCTTTGAGCTCTCTTTCTAAGTCTCTCTTCTGAATTTCTAGTGTTTTCACTATGTCAACAAATGCATGCCCTTTGTGTTCCGTAGAAGAAGCGCATTGTAAACAGACAGAAATTGTACATTGTTCACAGAAAAGTACATGTACACTTATGTTTGAAGGGTGTTTTGGACACTTTGCAGTAGATCTCCATTTTTCAAATGTCATCACTTTGTGTTCTTTCGACTCATTAGAGAGATGTTCCCCCACACAGGCTTTACACAGATGTGTGTGGCACAAGCAACAGTACATAGGGGGACCGGGGATCTCACAGAGACGACACCGTAACACATCCTGGGCCCAATTCGTTTTGTTCATAATCAGCCGCCTAAAGTATTTCTACTAAGGATCTTCTGGAATAAAAAGTACCCATTTGCAAAAATGTAGGAAGCTGTCCCGTATAAAAGTAACTAGTGATTTGATATATGAAGGTTTAGATTAAACAAACATTATATTGCCTCTTTTAATTTGAAAAAAATTATTTTGCAAAAAGTACTGTAAATCCGCATTTACAAATAAATACAAATAAACAAATAAGATTTTTAAATACAAATAAACAAATACGATTTTTCCCTCAGAAAATCACACGGGAATCTCATTAAATGATATACATGCGCGTATCTACAGGTTTGTCGGGGAGAGGGGGATCTGCAACAGACCTCCTTTGAAAAAAAAATAAAACAAAAACTTTACACAGTCAAATTAGCATAATTTTGCCTCTGAGCGTCAGCCTTCACTCTTCTTCTTGAAAAATTTTCTGGATCCTGCATTATTATATAATATTTACGAAGAATATTGAAGTTTGTCAGTTGTATTTAATCATAATTGCATTTATGTATTGAAAAAAAACCCAGCTTCCTCGAGGCTTTTAATTTCCTATTTTTTGCACATTAAAACTATTTCCAAAATGTAATACATATCATGCAGGCTATTTTCAAATAAAAACTAATATTGGAGATTTTTATAGCTCAGTTTGGCTTTTTATTTACATTTACCTATTTTTTTTGGCTAAAATAAAACTACGAATCAATGTGGCAATAAATTAAAATGTATTTTAAAATTAAATCGACGATACATGGAAATCAAGTGATAATATTTTTTTTTAACGTTGGTGAACTTCTTTTTGGAGAAAGGTCATCAAATAACGGTCGGACATGAACATGAACACAAACATCTATCACAAATCTTTCTTAAAAGTCCTTCAAGCTTAACTGATTTAATCACCTGATCAAATCATAAAACTGTAAGAATGATTTTATACCACTTGGTTTTCAATTATAGCTATATAATTATTTAAAAACGTACTTCGAAATTAATAAATACTTTATTTCATTCATAAATATCTGTTTCCAATACATAACAAAAATATGAGTACAAACCTTTATGTTTGAACTATTCAACATGGCTGGAGTTCTTTGTTCTATATTTTCACTTCCTGATCTAACGTTGCCACCACGTGATTTATTCATGTACACGTGGAATCAGTAATGGATTTACGGAGGTAATCTACTTAATAAGGCAGGTGTCTTCTCTTTTTATTTTCATATACCTATACAATTAATGTACAAGTTTTGGCGATAAACTACAAAACATGTGATATAATGACTGTATACGTAAAGTATTGATCAGCAACTATTCTGAAATTATCTTTCATGAAACTTCCCATCATTTTCTATAATCTATTCAATAACAGCATTAATAAATTTCCAAGTCATTGGGGATTTTTATTATCAGGATGACAACGTGCATTGATAAAAATTAAATAATCACGAAGATAGTGAATGTATTTATTAGAGAATCATCTAACGTTGGCACTCCCGATCTAATCATTTGTGAAGAAAAGCTCTTTCTTCTTTACTACAAAATCAGTAGATATTTTTTTTTATCATAAAGGCTATATAATATTCATATCATATACCTAATAGTGTATAAGCCCTGATACACGTGTTTTGGACTAGGTGAGACAGCAATTGGAAGCTAGTGCTGTATCGCCTTCGGGGCTGATATTTCTCTGTCTCAGCCCGTCGTCAAGGGGGTGTATTGCCCTCAAATTTAAAATCGCTTATTCCTAAATATCTTTGCTTTAAATTAGACTACTTTGTAAAATAACGATAGAATAACAAATAAATAATACAAAGCATCCCCTTACACATCTAAATATTTTTATTTATTACCGAAAATTGAAAAATAATAATTCAAAAATAGCGCCAAAGAGTGATGTGTATCTAAGTAAGGGGAGGTAACCTACACAACGGTTGTGTATTTAGAACAATAGCACGCTTTATTTAATATCAATCAACGTTTAAATTATGGAGGATATAGAGAAGGATGGAACGAGACTTAATCTTAGAAAACCAGAGATTAGACTGTAAAAATTAATGGGTTAAAGTAATGGACGCGCTTATGAACGTTCAGGGGCTCAAACAACTTTCTAATTGCTATAACAGTATGGATCTTTATGAATGGAATCTGACGGAAACTTACGAAATCCCAGTGAAAGAATTTGACTCATAACGAAGCTGCGTAGGAGGGAAGTTTCTCTCGCAATATATTGAATTCTATAAAAATAATGTTTCATTTCAGACGACAGACTTCCTTCTACTGTATTTCAAATGACGATGGTATGTCAACAAAGTCCGACAACTCTTACAATTTTAACACATATAAAAAGAAATAAAACGAACAAGTCTTGTAAATCCGAAAAAAACTATAGCTTCTTCATGATAAATTATATTTCTTATTTGGAATTTAAATTTGAATTAAAGTCTTTGATTTTAGATATATGATATCAACAACATCACACTTTTGTTTTGATCTCGTCCCTGATATCCACTGCCGGTAGTGACATGTTTGGATAACGTGAAAATGGCGTATCCATTGCAAAAACAATGAGTGTTGTGTTCATTTTTCAATCGACAATGAGGTAAATATTAATTAAAACATCGTAATAGTCGTTCATATTTTTCTTACGGTTTTGCAGTTTAAAAAAGTGAGTGTTTTTTTGTTCATCGTAAATAAAAACGACTTATTTGTAGGAATATCAATCGTTAACGTGTCATTTTAATGCTAAAACCAAGATCTATTTCGAGATAACATAGATAATATAACACATACCAGAAATCTGAAGCAGCCAAAATTAATTTGAAAGATTACTCTAACCAAATGAAATCATTTCAATATATTTTTAATACACTAATATGTATAAAAATAGCAGTAACTTTATGCACCTGCTAAATAAAAAGTACGGTTTGGATTAACGAATTATTCCGGTTTGGATGCTGAAATATAAATTGTGCAAATGGTACGGTTTGAACAATTTTAAGATATTGCATTTTTGATATTTTAGACAAAAATGGAACAGTTTGCCTTTTATCGGTGTGCAACTGTGTGTCTGCTATAAATATAAGTCATATTTACTCTGTTGTTAAAAATAGTTGGTCAAAAAGTGATGACAAGACCTGAGTAAACGTCGCCATTTTACATGTACATTTTATATGTTAATCATAATTCTCACCAGAAAACCAAAACGATAAATATGTATCTTTGTATATTACTGATCAACAGGTTTTGTTGATTTTTTCAATTAATAAACTAAAATAATAAAATTGATTACACAATATACCGGTATTTTACATTGCTCTGGTTTCATCCAATGAATATTGCAATTCTGTTCATAATTTGGTACATATAAAATAAAACAATGAACATGTAAGTTAAAATCCATAACCAATATTTAGTTCTTTTGTACTGCAATGACAAAATTATGGAAGTTAATGCTTACGAAAAGGACGTATGCACCTAAGTACAGTGCATGCGCAGAAAGTGAACGTATAATATAATTTACATCATAATTGAGTTCATTGAAAAGTAAAATGCTTTCTTTGGTGACCCATGCGGGAAATAAAGGTGGCGATACTGCAGAAAAATACAAAACCCGCGTTAGGATTAAACATGAAAGTATAATGATAAAAATTTCATATTCAAAAATTTGCCAAAGCGCAGTTTTATGGCTGTTGCAAATCTAAAAAGTTGTTTGGAAACGTTTCAATTATTAATTTAAACAATTAGACAAGTGTATATGATGTTTTGTAAATTAGATACTCTTTATTACATACATAGTAATAAATACATGTTTTTGGCATATGTGATAAAAATGACATCACACAACTCGTATCGGCCTCCGCGGCTGATACAGGTAGGGCTGATACGGATCCGTATCACACCCCATGAAGAACTCGTCTGCCTTCTTCGTGCTGGCATTTGTGCATTTTTACAGACTAAAAACAAACAATTGTCACAGTCGACATTTTTAAGTTCAATTGAAAACTTCAAATGGTTGCAAATGTTTTGGAGCAGTTCACTTTTAAAGCCTGAGGAAATTCCACTTCTGTATTTCTATGTTTGTTAAAACAATTAGATCACATATTTTTATATAACATACAGCTGTATGTACATACTACTATCACATGATATTTGAAATCAATTTGTTCAAGTTCATTTTTAAAATAGAATTATTGCTTAGTATGTAATAAATGTAATAATAGATACCCTTTTTCCATATCACAGCCCGTATCAGCCCTTGACCAATATCATCCCTCGGGCCTACGGCCCTCGGGCTGATATTGGAGTTGGTATAATTCTGTCTTTTGACTGATCTCTTGATTTTTTCCCGACATCGTTTAAAGCCGAAAACATTAGACTCATAACTTGATCAAAACTTGATCGTAAACACATGTTCATATTTGTGTCGTAAAGATTTTGGTAAGGCTGAACCTTTCTAAATTAATATCGATTGATTGATTATACAACAGACTAAACATATCTATAAAAAAAAATTCTGCATGCAATTTTTTTTATAATTAAGCCAATTTATTTGGAGCTTGTTTAAAATTGAAATTCAAATTACGGTATATAAAGTGTTGTTGACTTATTGAAAAGTCTTTTAACGTGTATGTTTATTTCTTAAACAATGTGACTTCAAATGTCTATCACATGACGATCTCCGTAATATTGAAAGCATGCTTTGCAGTGAGGGCATGTATATCGCACAGTGGCGATGCTATATCCCCTTCACGAGGGAATAATTAATAGAACTGTTTAAACTTATATACTAACCACATCCAAACCGTATCAGATGCGTATCCAAACCGATCCTATTTGGAAAAACAAGGTCATCCAAACCTGTTCCTTTGTTCAAAATTAATCGACATAAACTGCTTATTTACATGATTTTCACATAAACTTCGTAGAAAATTAAAGACTTATATGTGTGTTTTTAAATGAATATGACGATCTCTTTAATGTTAAAGTAAACAATGTTAGCGTTAAATAACAAGAAAAATTATCAAGAAACAAACGGTGCCGCCATTTTCACTTTATCCAAACACGTCACTACCGGCGCGGATACACGACAGTGGATATCAGCCCTCGGATGGTATCGGCCCGCGCCCTTCGGGCTTGGGCCGATACTAACCGCTCGGGCTGATACCAGAGCCGAGATCAAACAAAAGTGTGATATTCTATATGTCTATAACAAATTACGACGGTGAGGGCGTGTGTCATATACTGTATGTGTGACAAACAGTTAGTGGCTGTAAAAGTTTGTATTTTTATGCACATGTAATATGATATACATGTAATATGATATAATTTTAAAATACCAATTTTTTAATCCACATATAATTATTGTTAGATGTTTATCCCCACTCACAATTCTACCACATCAATCCAGTTGCTTCTTATTTTTTTTAATTAAGTGTTCAATTTTTGTTTTTAAAATTGGATAAAGCAAACAAACCCACACAAATTGTAAATATAAAAAGCAGGTTCAACATCCATAGTCAAAATCAATTTGTAACGTTTAATTCACATTACGTGTCCGTATTATCATCAAGCTTTTCAAATGAAAGCCCTAGTCAGAGATATTGGGAGATATTTAAACGTTTGAACGAAGGTACCTATACCCAAGCAGTTCCTAATTTGGAAAGTAGGTGAACGATTCCTCGCATAAAGACAAAACATTTCCAATATGCCCCACCAAATTGAATTTCATTTTTACAGATAAGACTGTCTTAGGTAGTCAAAAAAGTTATCACGACCATCCAGCCCTAATAAAAATGCTCTCGAATTTGAGCGGTTACATTCTTCATTTTGTGCAATATTGGTAAATTGAATATCTCTTTCTTTGAATAAATGTAGATATCAGATTGAGACTGATCTATTTTGTTTTCTTTTTCTTCATAATTATTGATTCAAGAAGTCAATAATGTGAGCATGGTTTTTCGTGTTCTCTTAATATTCCAACTATCAATTGAAGTAATTCAATAATTGAATATTGAAAACATACAAGTACAATATTCATTTTTTTATATTTCTACTATAATTATATATCAAGATGAGAAATGAATAATCCATAGTATTTCATGATCTTGCTTGATATGTTTCAAACATCTCAGATTGAAATCACTATTTCAAAAATAAATCAACAAGAACATGGGAAGATGATAAAGTGTTTATTTTTTCACAAACTGTGTGTTTCAACTGCAGTTACATCTATTCAGTGAAAGCGTATAAAATGACTCGTTTGAGACGTAAAATTGATATTATATCGTAGAATAACAATACAATATCTGAATTACAAACTATATTTAATATGGGGTCGAAAACGTCACAGGGCGAATAACAATCTTTAAGCAAGTCCTTAAAGGTGACTTAAAGGTGACGTAAAGGTACATGTAGCTTAAAGGATAAACAATCTTTAAGCCACCTTCAAGTCACATTTAAGCTGAGCTTATACATGTAGGTCATTAATGTCCAAACTTATTTAAGTCACCTTTATGCCATCCTTGAGCCACCGTTAAGCATCGTTACGTGGCATTTACGCTCCCTTTAAGTTGTCTTTACACCATTTTTAAGTTCCCTTTAAGTCAAGTTTGATCAAGCTGAACAGATTCATTTTGAATACATAAATTAAATACAAAAGCTCTTTTATAGGGATGGGAGGGGATGATCCGAATGATGATATAATTTTTAATAAAGGGGCACTACTGAATTCAAAATCCGCTGATATTCCCAAATATTGACTTCCATTGTCTGACATCCACTGTACATTGACTGTACCTCACTGTACATTTCACTGACTTCCACTGTACCCCACTGTACCCCACTGTACATTTCTACTGAACAGCACTGTATCCCACTGTACACCACTGTACAGTCCTACTGACTTCCACTGTACCCCACTGTTCGCCACTGTACAGGGCACTGACCAGCACTGTACCCCACTGTACGGCACTGTACTATTAATTTGAGAAAAAAATAAGATTTTTGAATCTTCAGTATATTTTTTTTTTCGATATTTATTTTTATTATGCTGTACCTGGTAAATACATGTAGCATTATCATTATGTATACAGATATCTTGACAGAAGAATGCAACAGGTCGTTAAATTTATTTAATACATTTTCTTTATTAATAAATGTGTATTGTTATTGAATGTTACGATCATAAAATTATGATAATTTCCCTAGCTATAAGGTGAAAGTATTGAATTTTACATGTTGAATCTAATTATTAAAAAAGTACATGTCATTATGTTCATTCTGCCAGTCATTCGAAAATACCCCTCCCCCCCCCCCCCCACCAGCAATGCTACATAATCATTTCTTATTGATGATATCCCCCCCCCCCCCCACCAGCAAGGCTACATAATCATTTCTTATTGATGATATCCCCCCCCCCCCCCCACCAGCAAGGCTACATAATCATTTCTTATTGATGATATATGACAAGCCCTCGTTTAAATGATCGGATTGTTAATTCTCTGTGCCTCATAAGCTGTGTTTTAGCCACTAAAAACAGTCAATTAAACACAGAATCCACAAAATATATCCATGCTTGTCTTTTTTTTGTACACATGTCCAAATATCATGACTGCCCGCTTGACTACACAGGTACATTTTGAAGATAGCGTGCGAGTTTCTAGCTCATTTGTTAATTGATTTCTTTTGATTAAAAAAATTAAATATACATTGCAAATGTCGGATTTTAATTTTACAAAATAACACCTACTGCAGAATACATTATAAATTTTAAACATAATCAGTGACATATTAAGCGGTAATTAACTGTATCATTAATTTCAGCAAGAAATAAAAGGAAGGATTTAAAAGTTTGTAACATGTTGTAATATGCGTAGCTGTACAGTTTTCTTAATATATGATTTACTTTTAAATGTTTAAGTAATAAGATATATAAAATGTCCTAGCTACACACTTTTTTGTATAATGTGAGAGAGAGAGAGAGAGAGAGAGAGAGAGAGAGAGAGAGAGAGAGAGAGAGAGAGAGAGATCCATTTATAAGAAATCGATTAGAATAATAAGAAATTGATTGTCTATTAATCTGCTTCTTTTACAAATCGGTTATTTTTCTTTATGTCTTACGTTTATTTTTGCCAACCAACTCCGTGGTTTTAGAAAAATATCTGCAAACTTAAAGTCGAAAAATGAAATGTAATTATATGGATAATATCACTCCCCTCCTTTTTCTTCCCGAATCCACTTGATACCCCTTGCAGTACTGTGTTATGTCGAAACGATTCATGTTCAGCAATCGGTTATAAAAGTTAATGCATTTTTTTAAATTTTGACCTCGATGTATAATCACTATTAAAAAGATATAATAAATCCCACTTTTGTGCAAACATTACATGAAACTAGTCCTACATGTAAGTAAATTATAATAATCTTTTAAGACAGATTTAAAATGATTATGATCCCAATGCACCCGGCAACCATAATGATTTTTTTTAATCAAAAGTGAAAATTCAGATTTTTTGTTTTAACAGTGTATTTCCCCGACGTTTACCTCTCTTTATTCCTAGGCCCCAACACCTATACACAGGTGGTCAATTTTCACACATTGACACAGTCACCCGGCCGTGTGTATAGTCTGAGCCTTTGTTAGTTCCGGGTTTTTCGTTGTTCCCAGATAGACAAAAGATTTTTTTCTGTAGACATACACAAAGAAGGAGACAGTACACTGTCGATATAAAATATTAATTTTTAGCGTTGACTTTCAATCATTAAGAATTTTTAAGACAATCATTGAATAACGAACTTCAAATTATTTGAATCCATGGACATTATCCCGAAACTAAAGATAAATACATACTTAATTTTTTTTTAATGCCAATATGTAGATTTAGCCGCTGTCAACATTACTACATGTTACCGGTAGTACTTTATTTAAATACTAAAATATTCGTATGTCAGCATGGAGAGAGAGAGAGAGAGAGAGAGAGAGAGAGAGAGAGAGAGAGAGAGAGAATTTTATAGAAGATTTGGCACAAACCATACGATCATGTTACCGTAGTACTTTATTTAAATACTAAAATACGTTAGCATGGAGAGAGAGAGAGAGAGAGAGAGAGAGAGAGAGAGAGAGAGAGAGAGAGAGAAATTTTATAGAAGATTTGAAATGTTTGCTATGATACAATATACTGGTTTCAGTAAATGAAGAAAAAACAGAAGAAAAAACGAAAGATCGTTTTAAAGGCCGAACTTTTTACCGGGTGGTAAATCTCAGGTGAGGGCGGGGCTTAATTTCTAGAGGTGTGAAAGCCTCCGGGGCTTGAAGTCTACCTGCGATCGTGAACGCTGCTAATCACGGTACAATATTATACACAGGAAACAAATATTACACAAGATATAAATAATTAGTCAGAAATCGTAATAGTTTGAATATCTTTTTGTTTTAATGACCATACGAAGCGATTTTATACGGAAATGTCGTCCGAGCACGTGTGTAAAGCACAATTAAAAAAATTCACTAAACTAACTCTGCTTTAAAGATTTAAGTCAGTTCATTGTGTTTAGCACTTGACATTGTTTAAGACGTTAATTTTAACAAATATAATTGTATAAGAAAACCATACAATCAGTAAAATTATTCACTTGAATGTAAAGGCAGCCATTATATACGAAAGCCGGGAAGGATCATACGAGATTCGAGATTCAAAATACGAGATTCGAAATACGAGATTCGAGATTCGAGATTCGAAATTCGAGATTCAATATCTAAATTAACCAATCAAATCATGGATCTGAAACCTGTATCCTAGCAACATCAAACTGTTCTAAATAAAGATCATTCGTACATGCTCTTTCCTACAAATAAATGTCTTAATAGCTCTTATATAGTGGTTATAAAATGGTTTAATTAACATTGATGAATTAACCCCACACAGTATAAACAATTAAATTAGAAATAACACTGTTGGCTTTGCGAATCTAAGTGGTTTTGTTTGCCCTGTATGTATTTCCCCCCGAACAATTTTAACCCGAAGTGTATTCGCCCCAACTGTGTAAAAATCGGCTCGCGAAGAAAGATCTGTTTAATCTAAATGTACAAAACTCAATGAAATAATCGACATGTCAAAATATAGGTTATGATAAAGTTTTAAACCATAGAAGATATAATGATTTACAACCTCAAAGACAAAAATCGAGATAAGAATAGTGTATTGTAGGGTATGGCAATGCCATTGTCGATATGAGAGAGAGAGAGAGAGAGAGAGAGAGAGAGAGAGAGAGAGAGAGAGACAGACAGACAGACAGACAGACAGACAGACAGACAGACACAGAGAGAGTTTTGTAGTGTCAAATTCAGTTTTGATTTAGAATTTGAAATTGATTTGATTTGTTACAAGCATATATAGACAATAATTAAGCCTCTAAAAGGAGAAAAGAGAGGAGGTAGCTAGGGTAGGGCAGACCAACTAGCAAGCTTTAATTTTAACGGTGTTAGCGCACCTGTGATTTACATCGACTCTCTCTCTCTCTCTCTCTCTCTCTCTCTCTCTCTCTCTCTCTCTCTCTCATCACCTAGCATTTCCTTTTCCGTGAGGGGGTTTAGGGTATTTTTGATGTCTTACATTAGCTAGCGAAAATGATAAAAAAAACATGAAATTTTCTTTAAATTGTGTGCGGATGTTGTACTCCAATAATCTGTTTTCAGTATATACATTTCAAGAGGGGGGGGGGGGGGGGGGTGGGGGCTATATAGTCCTTATTAGTTTGCCAGTTATTCTGTCCCCATTTTGTTTTCTCTTCGTTTTCCAGCTTTTTTTTATTTGGCTCAGCAAATTAATATAAAACTTTCTATGTAGCTCCATAACGATGCACTGTAGATAAATTATGAGTAGTTTTACTTTTGATAAACATGTACATATCCGTACTTGATTTTTAATTTGACTCTTATAATCGGATTTAATATTGCAATAAATATAGGGTAGGAAAGAGAAGACGGGACTTTTTTGCGCATATCCTACTGTACCATTCATTCAACACAGGTATTAGCACTCATCGAGTTCGACTTGCTTTCCTTTTTTCATCCACTTTAAGCTATTTATTTTAAATTTAAAGCTATTAATTTTTGAAAATATTTTGAATTTATGGCCTGATTATATATAAATAAGAGCTGCGCTGGTGCATCTATTTACCCAAATGGACCAAAATATAACCAAATAAATCTAAAAAATTTGATAAAAATAGTTTTAAACGTACGACACTTTTTCAATTCTAATTGGGTATGTCCTTTAGAAAAATCTTGAACCACACACATTTTAGCAAATAAAACGACAATTGTTTCATTTTTTATGGGGAGGGAGGTGGTGCCGGTAAAGGACATGTATTGCTTGTGGCAGTTGTGCTATACTCTCATTTGTTATAATAGGTAATACTACATATTGATATAAAATGAAAGTTTTCAATTACACTGTACATAGCTTCTATCATGCATTTTGACCCGTGCCATAGGTTAAAACAATTTTCAAAGCATTTAATGTAATTCAACCGATCATTTTTGAAATTTAATTTTCTGGATCCCCGCCTGATACGTCAGCCTTCTTGTATATTAGAATTACATGTACGTTGACCATATGTACACATTAACTTAATCGGCTATGTTATGGGACGATAACATTTTTTATCAATGTTTTTGCAGGATATGTAACAAATAACAGTCTATTTGTTGGTTTTTGCACTGATTATTTGAGATAATTTGCCGCCATCTTTTATGCATTCCACACACCACTCACAGTTTCTTTATTTGGTGTTCTGTGTGTATGGCGACAAATTGGTAAATTTGCACCACTCACCCCTTGTAGCTTCATCCTGATTACATTTTATCTGGTTAAGTGTAATGTAGTAGTATATTAAATACACACATCTTTGTTTGCAGTGCTTATTTACATCTTTAGAGATTTACTTACAAAAAAAGTAAACATTTGTATGACTTATATGTAATGATTGTCAATTTTGGTGCGGCGGGGGGGGGGGGGGGGGGGGGGGTAGGAAACTACAGAGAAACTTAACTTGGCTGTGAAACATATGCTTTTATTCTTTCTTGTTGATATATCAATGAATGAATTATAACAAAATACATGTACAACAATTAATTTTGAAATATTCATGCACAATCAAATTTTTAAAAAGTTTTACTGTTCTCTGCACAAGAAATCGGCAATGTGAACAAATTGGCACCCTATCATCCCTACCTTAAATTGTAGAGAGTAGGTATCCTTCTATATTGAAAACAATTCCAAAAGTAAGACTCATAATAAGTTGTTTACTGAGGAAAAGGAAAACAAATTGTATTTATTAATAATTCTGTATGATGTGATATCTCAATGATTTGTTTATAATCATAGTACTATTACGTAGTGTATCACTGTATGCATACATAAAAACGATATGTAATGCTTATATTTATTAGTGAAACAGGGCAGATTATTTATATTTAGATTATTTAGATACATGTACTAATCTTCATGCGGGGATCTAGAAAGGAGGGGGTCAGGGGATCTGGACCCCCTCCTAGGGAAAATTGGAGCTTATTAAATTTACATAGTAAAATTTTTTAAAATTGGCCTAGGACCCCCTAGAGCAAAAATTAGCTACGCTTATGAAGTTCTCTACCATAACCGCATTTTTACACAAAAGGGATGAATAAACCCGGGTTTTAAACTATTACTGGTGGTGAAATACCCCAGGGTTCAAACGCATCAGGTGGAAATCCACCAGGGCAAACAAAATCACTTAGATCCGCGAAGCACACTGCATTATTACTAGTCTACTTAGATATTCTTTGTTAAAGTAAATACACATAATTATTTAGTTAGGTAGGGAGAAGTGAACATAGCATTTATTAATAGCTATTAAGACATTTTTTTGTAGGAAAGAGCATGTACGAATGATCTTTATTTAGAACAGTTTGATGTTGCTACGATACAGGTTTCAGATCCATGATTTGATTGATTAATTTAGATATTGAATCTCGAATTTCGAATCTCGAATCTCGTATTTCGAATCTCGTATTTTGAATCTCGAATCTCGAAGATTTCGTACATTATACGATGACAACTAATGGAGTTCGTTTTCCATGGCGTGACGTTTTCGTGCAACAAGTTCCAATTGCGTGTATAATCAGTAAATACAGCTTTAATAGCTAAAAGTTTGTTTTAGAAAAAAAAATTGTGTATGCATGTTTTGGGCTGCATGCTCATTCATCGTCGTAAAATTTATTAAGTCATATATACATTCAACATGATTCAAAAAATAATTGCGTATTTTCAATTACTGAATAATAAAACTATTTTTCTCATTTATCCGACCCTTACACAATTCATTTATTAAGGAAAGAGAAAATAAACATGTTTGACTATTAATGAAGGTGTCGCTTATAATTGAAGAGATGCTAAAATTAAATTGTGATGCAGCAAAAATATTGCGCGGGGGGGGGGGGGGGGGGGGGGGGCTTATGTATGCCTTCCTGACTTTGGAGGAGAATAGTTACAACATGAGAGAGAGAGAAAGAGAGGGAGAGAGAGAGAGAGAGGGGGGAGAGGGAGGGAAGGAGGGGGTATATTTTTTCTTATTATAACTGTTACTACATGTATATTATGCCAACGTTCTTAGCTGTGCAAGAGAAGATACATGCAGATGTATTACATGTGTTGATAATGAACAGTGTTTAATTTCAATAGTATATATTTAAAAGTACCGTAATAGGGTGAAATATTATTTGAACACTGTTCGTTATCACCATATTTCATTTTCAATTTAACACAATACTTATTTTGATATCAGCAACTGGTGGGGGGGGGGGGGGGGTGAGGATTTATAAATGTTTAACATGTTTAATATCCGACTTGATTTAAATAATAAAAAAAAACGCATCTAAAATGATTAATATAAAGAGTATTTCGTTTATTCATACATGTTTTGTTTTTAAAAAAATATATTTCAAATGGATTTAATAATCAAAAGACCACAAATACCCTTATAAGGGAATTACATAATATCTTGAACAAGGTGTCAGACGGACAATTTACAAGGTTGAATATTGGGACATTCACACCTTTTGATCTACTGAAAGTATGTATACTATACACAGATACTGACTCGCTGATCTTCCTGTGAAGTAAAACTTCAAAGACATTTTAAAGTCCAGACCAGTTATCTTCTCTCTTTTGAAAAAAAGTCAGTATGTTGAGCAATATGGTGGATTTTTTTTTATCGTTAAAAAGTTGTCCCTCCTCCACATATATGTTACATTAAAGTTTTAAAATTCAGATAATTTAAAACTATCTATAAATTGTTATTCATAGTTTTAAATTCTCTTAATTTTAAAACTTTAATGTAACATATATACTTAGTCTAATATTTATTTGACAATATTGATTAAATGAAATTCATTGTAAAAAAAAATCATGACAACTAGAATCTGATATTTAGTTACTAAAACATTAATTTTGAAATATATAAAAATATTTTCCCCTTTTTATTGAATAAGTTGCTATATTTTGTATGATAATTGGATTCCGAGTTTTTAGATAAATACATGCGTGGATCGGAGGATGGGGGGGGGGGGGTCAGATGATAATTTAATTTTTTTTTTAAACTTACATAGTACAACTATCCAAAATTTGTCTAAGCTCCCCCAGAAAGCAAGTATCCCCGCCTTTTCCCTGGAAAGACTTCTGACCGCGCATGTAATTATATATGAACTTAAAGAAATAGAAGCCCATTTTCTCTCTTGTAAGCAATATGAAAGGATCAAAACAAATCCAGATTTTGGTCTCAAATAAAGTAAATATTCAATTCATTGTTTAAACATGATAACTTATAAAAACATACTAGGTACAGTGGGTTACAGTGGTGTACAGTATTTGTCAGTACCCTGTACAGTGGTGTACAGTGGGGTACAGTGCTGGTCAGTGCCCCGTACAGTGGTGGTACAGTGAGGTACAGTGCTGGTCAGTGGGTAGGTACTGTGCTGTCCAGTGGAGTACAGTGGAGTACAGTGGCTCTGTACAGTGGGGTACAGTGGGATACAGTGTGGTACAGTAGCTCTGTACAGTGGGTGTACAGTGGATTTACAGTAGGGTACAGTGGTTATACACTAGATGTCAGACAATGTCAGTCAATTTTTGGGAATATCAGTGGATTTTGAATTCAGTAGTGGGGGTTGATCCAGCCGGTTTTAATTGTCGCTCCAATGAACACAGATCGCTATCATCAACACCACTCCATTGAACACAGATTGCCGTTATAAAATTCTTTCTTTTTTTCTTTTTAGTTTCAAAATTATTGTAGGGTGAGCACAGTCTCTATATCTAAATCTGTGCATGGAATTATGATAAAGTATGTTATTAAACAAAATCAGAAAATGAACGAAATATGCATGTTTTAATGTAATAATCAGTTTAAGATATGTATTTATTTTTTTCAATTTTAATTATTTCTAGGTCTAATTCTAGATCTACTAGACACAGGTTAAAAATGAAATTACCCGAAATGCCTTTGTATTATATCGGGTAGGATATTACTGCTTTGTTTGTCTAGACATATTTTTGTTCGTTTTTTTTTTATATCTAATTAGAGCCTATTGTTTGTCCAACGTAAGAAAATCCCTGGAACTAACACAGAATATACAAGATATACACAACAGGAGTGTCGTGTGCCCAGGTGCACCTCATGGTTTCTAAAGGCGTTGAAGTCTTGGTATTTACGTGTATACAATAAGTCTAGTGAATAAAAGTTTCTTTATATTTGTAATACATTTTCAAAGTATCATTTTCTAACTCTGGGTTTTAAAAATGTTACGTCTACAAATTAAAGATACATGTATGTTATAGTAAAATCAAGAGGCTAATTAATTAATGTACCGGTAAAGGCGGTAATCATAAATAGGGGTTAATTATTCAAATATATGTATAAGGGTATATATGTCACATACCCGGCCTGGTACATCATACAATTATATGTACAAGTATATGTATACATCATTTGCAATTGCCACATGTGGTAAATACGTCACCGGTAATTGGTTATATTATTTGTTATAGAATAGATAGTTTAAAAATTATGTAACAATTAAATATATAAACATAGCCTATATCATTTAATTTGTTATTCTAGATCTGTTGTAAATGTATAATAATCAATATTATTAAAAAATTTCATGCTAGAACGGCGCCGTGATCATGAAAACCGTGAAATTGCGTAGAAGTAATACCTATTAGTTTCAATGCATTTAAAAAAATAGTTTTATTTCCTTCCTTGCATTTTATTTAGCGAGGAATTAGGTGAACGTATACCTACCCGGTCTGAATTTATTAACTAAGTACTAGTAAGTCTAACATTTTCCATTTAGGTATAATTTTATTTTTTCACTGAAGGCCAAGTTCCGTATTTCACTCTAAATGCATGCATGTTATTTATAAATTAGATATAATTGATTACTACAATCTGAATGGACGTCAAAATATTTTCAAGTAAAAAATACACACTCAATACATTGATTCAATAGGATATAAAAACCTTTTAAAAGATAAAATGCCGTGGCACAGAGGTATTGAGGAGTTGCTTGTAAACGAAGGCTCCCGTGTTCAATCCTCATCGTTGGCGTTTTGAAGTTTTTAAATTTTATTTTCTCGAGCAAAAACCGTTTTTAATACCCTTTCTGTCATAAAGTTAATACAATTTGTTGGTAAATTAAGCACAATATTGAATCATTTTTTTTATTGACGTAAAGGTGGTTTAAAGGTGGCTTAAAGGGGACTTAAAGGTGGCTTAAAGAAGTTTGGACATTAAGGACCTATAAGTTGTTCTAGAAGGTGGCTTAAAGGTGGCTTAAAGATAGTCTTTAAGCTGCCTTTAAGCCATCTTTACGCTCTCTTTAAGTCACCTTTAAGCAACACACATATAGCTTAAAGGTGGCTTAATGATCATCTTTAAGCTATCTTTAAGCACCTTTAAGCTATCGTTAAGGATAACTTAAAGATGGTCATTCATCCTGTGCGCGATGAAGATTCACCAAGCCTAGCCATTTGTCACGTGTTTTAACCCAGCTTAAATATAACTTAATATATGTATTTCAAGACATATATTTAATTTTAATGACCCTTAATATAAATATGTGACGTAATATATATATATATATTTTAATTAAATAAATATGTCTGAATGTTTATTACCGCCATTTTCAAATAAAAACAGCCATTATCCAACGAAAGGGCATACATAAAAACCTTAAATAAGATACCTTAAACTGTATGCAAGTCTTCATAATTAATGATGTAAGGTGGGGATATGTAAATCAATGATTCACGTTACAAAAAATGTATAAATATTGATATCATTATAAAATCTGTTGTATTCAGGGACTAAAGTGATGGAGGTTTTCACATTGCTTTTTCTTTTTATAATTATTTTCATTCAGTTTAACATATTTTATTAACATGCATATTGAGTTTGCCTGTCGATGTCGATGACGTTCTTACAGGGGCAATTTTTTTTTAGTTGAAACCTCTTTTATTTCTGGTATGGAAACGTCTCTACTAACTCGTGTATTCCTATCCCCGTAGCAGTTTGTATTTTGTTAAATCGAATATTTGTAAATGACTGTTGGTAAGAGTATAGAGCAAACTGAAAGTTCCTTGTTATATGTTAACAAATTCCAAGGATCTCCCAAGAGATGCCTTTGTGTCATCATCTGCATTCATCTGCTTGTGAAAGAATTTTTATCAATGTGTCTACTACACCAGAACTCAAGAAAATGTAACACCATAAACACTGGGATAAATAAAAAAATTAATCTTTAGAGCAGACTGTTGTTTTGGAGTTATTTTACTGATTTAACCGAATTTATTGTTTAAAGTCGGATATTTCCGCTACAGCTTGCCTTCACTGTATAGCTCTGTACAGCCTCGGTATAGCTCTCTATGTTACATATCATACAATTACATTACATTACATTACATACAAAAACATCAAAGATGGGTTTGCTTACACGATCGTAGCCACTTCTATAACAGATGCTGCTTCCCTGTATCTAAGTGTTTTGTAATATTTTTTACTATATACAACAAGTAAGAAATACAACCGAACCTAACTGCCAATTTCAGCATATGGCACGATATTTTATCGAAACTGTT
Organism: Magallana angulata; assembly: GCF_025612915.1. Classification (NCBI taxonomy): domain Eukaryota; kingdom Metazoa; phylum Mollusca; class Bivalvia; order Ostreida; family Ostreidae; genus Magallana; species Magallana angulata. Next base: position 37,343,145 of record NC_069119.1, on the reverse strand, counting down.
CAGCTGTTTGTCGACGACTATACTAGAAGACATATTGTGAAGCAGGAAAGCAGTACACTGGATGGTAAAAACTGTAATGGTTTATAAGGTGAACACTTGATAGCAGGTCCAGGATGAATATATCAAATGTTATATTGTCTGGAGGACTCTGATAAAGACAAATATGTCCTCAGGAGCCAACTTAAATCTGTCGACAAGTTCTGCATCATTGTCAACTTACCACAACATTACATTTTTATTTGTGCAAATGGAAAGTCTAGGATTGTACAAGACATCTTTAATGTAGACAAGATTGAAGAACTCTGTAACAAACAGTCGATGCCTTTCTTTTACAACTCATGCAATTGTAGAAACAAAATAATCTGCATTGAAACATACAATTTTGCCAGAAACAGATTGTTCTATGTTTGGAAAGATCCACTTATACATCTATTTAAGAAGTTGAAAGAAGACCCAGAAATCACCTTGCAGATGTCGAGGACACAATTGGGGTTTGTTTTGTTTTGTTGAATCGCCCATACAACTGCTGTCCTTTTGACTTGTTTAAGCAGAAGCCAAACTTCTGCATGCTGCAGATTAGGAGGAGAATTTATATTAATTGTCTTAAAAGAAAACTTTTAGAGTGAGTTTTTTGTGCACGGATGAAATTATATTGAAAATGTGCATGCATTTATTGTTTAAAGAACCATTTGTTCATTTGGTACGATTGTGGCGCTAGTTAAGACAGATGTAATTACCTCAGTCTTGTTTACCCCGAGGCATATTCATCTGCTGTGCTTTCGCCTTATGTTTTAACGCTTAAGTAAATATTTTCAAAGAAACATCGGGTACATGTATGTGTTGAATACACTTGTGTAGAACAGATTTATAAATTTCCAGCTATAAAGTTAAAATTTAATCAACCAATCCATGCAAAACAACGAATGAGATCGAATCAAACTAGTAGCAAAATTGACAATTAAAGGGACCTAGAAAAGGTTTAACCTCAACATTTAAAACTTTTATTTAGTTTATGTATGAAGAAGTTTACTTGTTTGTTTTGGAATTCAAATTACACAACAGATATAGAGGTAGTACTCCATTATTATTATTATACAAACACAGCTCGGGTTTTATTTCTTTACAAATCGTATAAAGAATTTTTTTGGCAAAATGACCCGTGGCAAACAACATAAATGATTAAATGTGTTATCACAAAATATTATTACAAAGTTAAGAAAAATTCGATTGAACCAAATACCAATAGAATACAAAGTATCATCCCATCTACCCATTAGGGGGCAGAAGAGAACAGAAATCGAAACCTAATCTGGAAAGCTATTGTGGTCATTCAACGCTACTGCTACACGAACTCTATCTTCGTATTGATAGGGTAGTGTTATTCTTTGAAGAATATATTGAAGTAGATAAAAAAAGACTGTTATTCATTCGGACAGCCGGAGACTAGACCCTTCTGTTTTTGAATATTAGGTATAGCCTGCAGGGTCGAATAATTGTCTTTGTTGTAATACTCAGAGAGAATTCCATGATCACTGAGTGGATGCTTGACCACATGTAAAAATGATCAAGAGAAAAAAAAACGAAAATGTATAAAGGATATATTCTTAAGCAGAGATAACGTATGTTTTATTGAATTTCGACTTTTTTCTTTCTGATCTGGAGTTATGACGTTGTACGATACCTCATTGCTTCATTCCCAGTTTGAAGATTCAGAATATTCTGGTAAGAAAACTACATTGTAGCATATTACTCTACGAACAATTCTGCTCCCGCATAGCTATACACAGATAACTTCCAGGATAAACTACTAGACTTTTCTACCCTTAACGGACAGGTCCTCTCCCCTAAACCCGGCCGCTCACTGATAGTGTTAATCACAGACTGCTAACTAGCAATCTGTCGATGTACTGCACTGCTTTGACATTATTTTGCGGGTGTAACAAAATACATGTATCATTATTTGTCGCTGCTTTAGTTATAGAAAACTTTAGTTTGGTTGATGGTCGGATTATAGTATTTCTTGCTTAGATTTATTTTTGCAAGTTTATAAAAATATCATCCAGACTTTTCCAGTCAGGAAACTTGTAGCGATATGTTACATACGGTTTATTATACTTTTCCTTCATTACATCAGCTACATAAAACTAGATTAAAAATTGCAATTTTGAAATCTGATTTTAAGTATTTACAGTACATGTACCTTATTGGTAGCCACACTACGTGTAACTTTTAAATTAAGGTTCCCTTTAACATTACCGATAACAATATTATATATATACGTTTATTTACATTTCTTACAAATGCAGTCAGTGAAATGGTATTATAAATATATATTGACTCACACACAGAGTCACTCTGTCAAGTTTTAGACAAGTTTCTGTGCCAATTTATTAACATGAAATACTGCATTTTCTTCCCTTTATTTGCAAATCTCTCTATCACAAATATATGGCCTCGAGTGTCAACACATGACCCCGACAGACTCTATAAATCGCAGATGATCCAGAATGTGGACAAGGAATATGTTACCACATGCTATCGAAATCCGTCTCTGGTTGTCTGTATGATGACACGTGGAACTAATGACCCCTTCGTAGTAGAGGGGGGACCAGTGAAGGTAAACCGAAGTTTTCCGTCCTGATGACCACCACCACTGCACGGGATCCCCAAGTTCCTTTTCTCACTTATGCATCTCTGTCATTTTATTCTTCACTATGTTCACAGCTATATCATTTTTATCAGTATAAAGCAAACCCCGGTCTTTGTCACTGCTATATCCTCTTGACTGTATGTAAACAGATAGCCATGCTATGACCTTGAATTGCTAGTATTACATAATGGTCACTATGATATTTATGTGTACCTAGATGCTGCGCACTGAATGGTGTTAATGATAATTGACAGAATGAACTCTGTGACTCTTGTAGCAATGCGTAGTATTCCTAAATGATGTTATGAAACCAGGTGCATAATACGGGCAGAATAATATCCAAATTGAGAGTTTAACAACATCTGACATATTTGGCGATTCTGTGTCTGCAACGATAGCTCTAGTATTCTATATTGAGTCATGTATTGTGTATTCTATATATTAACCTTTGTAACCTTTAATGCCGTGTATGAATGAACGTATTGTGAGTAAGTGATGCCTCATACTAGGTGGGGTACTCCGAGACCCAGGACTCGGAGACTCACATCCTGCATCCAGACTCTTTGATTGGCAGTTTGGACGGTTTTGTTACTTTATTTAGAAATAAAATATTAATCTTAATTTTGAACACTAAATGTTCACTCATGATCGTCGTATATGGGCCGAACTAGTCAAAACTGTCCATAATAAGTAAAACCTTATATAAACCCATATGAAATAAGATTGTGCAGACTCCTGATTTGGGCTGCTATTAGCTGATGTAATTGTAGCTATACGATCACGCTTAATAAAACCGCTTGAGAAAGAAATACTGGACTTGTCATCACTAAGTTTGAGCTGACCCTCAATTGGATCCGTAAGACGGAAGGCTTACATGAACTTTCTTGGTGCCCGTGACCAGGACTAAGCGAAGTCAAAACAGAATAAGGTAAGAACCATTTCTATATGTCTCTTATAGCTATCTCGAAGTAAACAACTTTGTCTAAGTGTCACGGGGTCGTTATTCCTCGTACAAAATAAATAAATAAAAGGATGGTCCAGTTTCCAACATTACTTTATTATGGCATTCGTGAATAATAATGATGATAAGAAGGTGACCAAATTCGCCTTCAGTAAAACTTAATAGTAATAGTTTGAAACTAGTGACAATCTCAAACTATTAAATCAGACAAGTTGTAAAACTGTCGCTGTCTGCTGGCAAACGAGTTAAGTTCTAAAATCATGGTGCAAAGCATTATAAATTAAGTGTTATCACTCACACTTGCGCACTGACCATACACACCCATGAAAACCTGTTTTTACACTACCAAATATGGACATACAGTAGCTATTACCGTATTTGGTAAATCACAACCCAAAATAACACAATCACGTGACAGAACACGAATACCACTCAAACACGAGTAAACTATGAATGAGTTAATAATGAAATGTATGGATGAATGAATGAGTAAATAAATGAATTACTAAATACTAAATTATACTCAATTGTAGCCCTGTGACATTCTCCCCCACTTAAATAAAATGTCTCCTGACATTTTTTAAGGGAGAATACTGAAAAGAATCATAACCTCTCCAAATCATATAACTTAATACTGTTACTAAATATTTAAAATTTATATCATTCATATTAGAATAATATCATGTTCTACCGTCTATGACATATTCTATCGACAAAATCTAACTAAATCATCTTATCAACACTAAAATAATCATACCACATTCTACTTATACTACAAAATTAAAAACAAATATTCAGGAAAATATGTAATTAAAATACAACACTATATGCGATTCTGTCTGCAGAATTTCACTATTCTGTCTGCAGAATTCCACTAATCTACCTGTGACATTCTCTCCTTGTCATATTTACCAGACCTGAGTTTGTTGGGGAGATACCCAGGTACCATACCTTTCTGGGGGTTTTCTAACCCTTTCAGACCTCCTTGGTTCCGTTATTTCCGGTGTTGGCGATTCAAACGTTGTTGTTGAATTCCTTGTGATAGATGACCGACCAGTTGAATGAGATGATCCCATTGTGGAGTACTGCCGAGAACTATCATATGAATCTGCCGTTGATTTTCTATCTGAAATACTCAAATTTCGTTTAGTTTTACCTTTCCTTTTTCTAATGATAGTTCCTTCATCACTGGATTCTGATTCTGAAATATCTGATTCCTCTGTTGATTCTTTTTGCTCTGGTCTTGGCATCTTCTCAGTTGACTCTATATTTGAACTAGAAGATTCAGTTATGCACATAAAAGGCAATAAAAGATTTCTATGTAACGTTCTTATTTTCCCAGACACCTCATTTTTGACTCTATAAACTGGAATGTTTGAAACAGGCTGTTCTACTACAACATACGGGTCTCTCTCCCACTCATCTGAGAGTTTGGCTTTGCCTGAAAACACTAACATTTTTACTAACACTCGATCACCAATATCTAGTTTCTCAAACCTAACAGCGTGATCATAATTCTCTTTATACCTGTTCGAGTTCCTTCGGATGTTACCCCTTGCCATCTTGTAAGCGTAGTGTAATCGTTTCTCTAACTTCTGGGCATAGTTTTCTCTACTTCTTACCTTTTCTTGTGAATCCTCTAATCCAAGATAGGCATCGATGGCTAATCGTGGATTCCAACCAAACATAAGGTAGTGCGGGGAAAAGCCTGTAGTCTCGTGCTTTGTCGCGTTATAAGCGTGAACTAATGGTAAAACGTAAGTTTTCCAATCTTTCTTCTGCTCATCGTCGAGTGTCCCCATCATTTTGAGAAGCGTCTGATTAAATCTTTCTACCTGACCGTTACCCATTGGGTGATACGGCGTCGTTCTACTCTTCTTTACTCCGGCAATCTTGCAGAGCTCCCTAATAACACTACTCTCAAAGTTTCTCCCTTGGTCGGAATGTATACGCTCTGGGAAACTATAGTGGCAGATAAATTGCTCATACAGTACCTTTGCTGTTGTTGATGCCAGTTGATTCCTGGTCGGAACAGCCATTGCGTATCTCGTAAAGTGGTCTGTTATTACAAGTATATTTTCATACCCACCTTTTGACTTCTCCAGAGTAAGAAAATCAATACAAACAAGTTCCAGAGGTCTTGTTGTATGAATGGACACCAATCCAGTTTTTGGTATATCTCTTGTCTTGCTTCTTACACACCTCTCACACTTTTCTACCTTGTCAACCACATCTGCATACATATTGGGCCAGAAGAATCGCTGTTGAACTAACCAGTAGGTTCGATCTCGCCCTTGATGACCCATGTCATCATGCAGTCCTATGAGTACACTACTCCTATACTTACCAGGAAGAACTAGCTGACGAACTTCCTCTCCTGCAATCACCGCCTTTCTTACCAAGATTCCTCTCTCAACCACCAGTTGTCTCCATTCCCTTAAAAGTAACCTGACTGGTTCTGATTCCTGTTGCAGATTATTACCAGATGGTTTGACCCCGCCGTTTAACAGATCCTTGACTCTACTTATAACTTTATCCTTACCTTGTTCCTCTCGCCAATCGATGTTGCTAAGCTTCTGCGGTGTTTCATCGACTTCTTCTGACTTCAGCTTCATTGACTTTCCAATTACACAGCTCTCCGCTAAAGGGTTAATCTTTACCAATGCAGCTAGAGAAATAGCTTTAACCACATCCGAAAACAGTTCTTGTTGTGGTGGATTTCTTGATAACCCATCTGCATCTCTATTGAGCTTACCTGATCTATATGTAATCTTAAAATCGTAAGCTGACAATGATGCCAACCAACGATGAGAGTTAGCATCCAGCTTGGCTGTTGTAGTAACATAGGTTAGAGGATTATTATCAGTCCTTACCTCAAAGTGATTACCATACAAATAATCGTGGAATTTGTCTACTACAGCCCTTTTCAAACATAAAAACTCCAGTTTATGAGCCGGGTAATGTTTCTCTGGTTGTCTTAAACCCCTACTTGCATAAGCAATAACTCGCTCAATGCCATCATTTACTTGATATAAAACAGCCCCTAAACCATCTGAACTCGCATCTATGTTCAAGACAAATGGTTGGGTAAAATTGGCATAAGCAAGAATAGGAGGATTTGTAAGCTTCTGTATGATCAAATCAAAAGAATCCTGTTCTAACTCACCCCATTTCCACTCTGTCTTCTTTCTCTTCCTTGCGTTTTTCTTTGCTGCTTTGTGTGTTGGTTGTCCAATCAGTAGGTCATTCAAGGGCTTGACTATTCTGGCATAGTCCTTGATGAATCTGCGATAATATCCTGTGAAACCTAAGAAAGATTTTAATGACTTCACATTACACGGAATCGGCCATTTCTTTAAAGCAGATGTTTTATCAGGATCAGTCATAATCCCCCTTTCAGACACTACATGACCTAAGTACCGAACTTGACTTTTAAAAAATTCGCATTTCTTTGGATTTAATTTCAACTTATAGTCATGCAATCTCTGAAAAACAGACTGTAACCTCTCAAGATGTTCCGTGAATGTACTGGAAAATATAAGGATATCATCAAGAAAAAGTAAACACTATTTGAGATTCATGTCCCCCATGCAAGTTTCCATAAGTCTTTGGAATGTTGCAGGAGCGTTGGTTAGACCAAACGGCATCCTGTTACATTCAAAGAACCCTAGTGGACCTACCGTGAACGCCGTCTTTTTCTTGTCCTCCTCTCGGATCTCCACCTGCCAGTAGCCTGACTTTAAGTCTAACTTACTGAAATAAGTAGCCCCGTCTAACCTGTCTAGCGTGTCCTCAATCCTAGGTAAAGTGTAGGCGTCCTTGATTGTCCTGTTATTTAACTTACGCAAATCGATACAAAACCTTAAGGACCCATCCGCCTTCCGGCACAAAACAACATTGGAGCAATATGGACTACTGGACTTTCTAATAGCGCCAGCCTCTAACATCTCACGTAAATTTTGTCTTACCTCTTCAATCATTCCCGGGGGAATTCGCCTGTATGGTTCTCTGAAGGGTACATCTGTCGTTAAGTGTATCTCGTGTTTCACCACATCCGTCCGCCCGAGATCGGTCGGGGATGTAGAAAACAACCCACGCCATTTCTCTAAAACACCATATACCTCCTTACACTGCTCTGTAGAAAGATTATCTGTATTTACCTTCACTCCTAAATCTGTTAAGGGTTTGTGATCTTTCGTCTTGTCAGTAGTCGGTGTTTCCGGATTCCAAGCATCCATTACTCTAACCTGACTTACCTGACACAAATTTGTTTTCGGCAGAATCTTTATAGCACTTGCAGATATATTCCATACCTTAACGTTGACCCTTTTGTTTCTACCTGCATTCTTCATGGATAATAGCCCTGGACAAACTATCACTCCTTGTTGCCCATTTTCAGACTGCTCTGTTAACACTGACTCTACAGAGGAATCTACATTACGAACAATACCTCTAATGTACTTAACTTCATTAGGTTCTAACTTAATAGGAAATCTGTTCGTAGTTTTTACAGGTAAACAACAGTTCAAATTCAAATTTTCAATTGCACTTTTCCAAGCACTGTCGGACATATCTGAAAATTCTTTACAATATCGAATTACATTGGTACCCACAATGACAGGGATCTTAGAACTGTAGTCTGAAGTCTTTGTCACTAGAACTGGGACAAAAAGTGGTTCTTGGAGAAATGGTAGCTTAACAGAAGCCTCAATATAACCAAGAAATGGTAACTCACTGCCATTTGCGCCGTATACATTCAGCTGAAATTCTGAAATGTTTTGTAATTCAGGCTTGTTAGTCAGAGAATTATAAAACTCTTCTGATACCGTAGTGACCATAGATCCACTATCTATGAGACCAATGCCCTCTTTTCCACAAAAATTAACAGTACTTGTATTTGATGGACCAACCATTCTCTGTTCTAAAGTTGTAGGGCACTTACTTTTCTCTTCCATTTGCCCTGCAGTGGAAGAGACTACTCTTTTGGTTCACTCCTGATTTTGTCTTCAAATGGTTTACTGAAATACCTACCTCTGTTGTTTCCTCTGTTGTACGAATGCCCCCTCCGAAATGCTCGTCCTCTGCCATAAAACTGAGTGTTTGGAGGAGATAATTCATTACTTTGATTATGCATTAGTTCTACTTTCTCTAACCTTTTTTCAATACTTTGTAGTGTCTTGAGTAACTCCTCGTTAGTTGTAGACTCTTTCTCTACTCTTGCTGTACCAAGGTTCTGATGAGCTGTCGACTTTTCGCTGGCCTTACTGTTGCATAGTTCCTCCTGTTCAATCTTTCTGATTTCTTTAAGTAAACTCTGAAAATCTTTCACAGAATCAAAAAGATACATAGTTGCACTTCTCAAAGGTTTGCTTTTAAGACCTGTCCAAAATTTACTACACAAGATAGATTCTTTTGCAGCATCACTGATATGACCTTGTTTGATAGCTTTACACAACGTTGACTCTAATCTTGAACCATATTGAACAATAGACTCTGTGTCCTTTTGACAATCATTATAAAAGCCCTGCATTAAAGTTTCACTGCTACTGACTAAGCCGTAAAAACCTTCAAGTTTAGCTAAGACCTTATCTACCGTAGTTGATTCCCCAAGGGATACCAACATTGACCTTGCTTCACCCCTTAAAGAATTTCTGATAGTCTGAAGCAATAAAGTCTCAGGAATAGCATGCGAATTCTGTAAACATTTCACTTCAAAACTCCAAACATCGTAGCTAACTTCACTCTTGTTTGGTTCAAGACTACCACTGAATATAGGTAATTTAGGTGTTACATCAAAATTACTTTGCAGTAATGATGCATTCGAACCAGAGAAATTGAATGGTCCAGCATTTCCTATGATAGGAGTGCTAGCTTTCAATGCCATAAGATCGTCATATTCTTGGTTACTTATTACCTTATATCCGGGTTGCTTTATACCTGGTTCTACCAAAGATGTATTTGTTTTTGACAATCCTCGGCCACGCCCCTTCTTTGGTTTCGCTCCCGCTTCTTGATCAACACCTGTTAGGTTTTCACCTCCTTCTGCCATATCAACAATTCAAAATCTGACAAAAACAAACTGCAAACTGATGAATTTAAAGCTGAAAATAAATCGGCACTAGAATGAATACTTAAATTGCTCTATTGTTTTCAACCGACACTCTAGATACTTTAAGCAACACTTAATGCAAACTAGTCTAATCACTACTGCACTAACTAATCACTACAGTTATTAATTAATCTAAGCTATATGATAAGTATAAAATCATGCAAATGAATGATAATGATAGTTGTAATAAGAACAAAAAAAACAGATGACAAAGAATTTGAAGTTGAACTCAGTACAAACACTTCAGAACTAGTAAACCGACTGAAAAATAAACTCAAACTTGAAACCAAAATTCAAAATGAATTTCACCGATTTTCTGCAAGATTCTCACATTCTGTAAACAATTAGTGCTTGATATGCTCAAGTAAGTGCAGTAAAGGGTTAGTAACAAATCTGATTGTCTTCGTCTGGATCTGTCAGCTGTCAATGGCCCTGAAATTTAAGCAAAAGTTATTTAGTTTACGCGAGGTTACTCAAACTCACTAACTAAACACGCAAGCTCTATCACACATGAAATGATGACTGGTACAATAGCAACATGAGAAATGAAAGAAATGATAAACAGTACAATGATAGAAATGAGAATAAACACATAAAATATATTCAGTGTAAAATTATATCACTCGCAGTCGGTCACAATAAGTTCACTGAAATCACTCAAGCGAAACTGAGTGTTCGACTTTCCTCGCCGTCCTAGATTTTGACCCGATAACAGTCAATCACGCACGGATCCTGTATATACGGTCGCTATCTTCCGGAATTCCAATGGCCTGGCCAGAATATTCAATACATGAAGTAGAAATAACAGGAAACACAGTGATGTATTTCACACAAAATCAAATAGTTGAGCGCTCACATGAATATATATACCGGTATTTCTGTTTTCCGGATGACGGTTTTATACATGTATTTGGAATTCGGTCACCCGAGTCGACTTTGTCGTACACACGTGCCGGATGAAACTCCCAGTGTTTTCCACAAGTTAGGCCTATATGCTGGGACAGAAGTTGGAATTTACGTTGGAATATTCGTTGTTGGATACGTTGGATGCGTTGGGCGCCATTTGTCACGGGGTCGTTATTCCTCGTACAAAATAAATAAATAAAAGGATGGTCCAGTTTCCAACATTACTTTATTATGGCATTCGTGAATAATAATGATGATAAGAAGGTGACCAAATTCGCCTTCAGTAAAACTTAATAGTAATAGTTTGAAACTAGTGACAATCTCAAACTATTAAATCAGACCAGTTGTAAAACTGTCGCTGTCTGCTGGCAAACGAGTTATGTTCTAAAATCATGGTGCAAAGCATTATAAATTAAGTGTTATCACTCACACTTGCGCACTGACCATACACACCCATTAAAACCTGTTTTTCCACTACCAAATATAGACATACAGTAGCTATTGCCGTATTTGGTAAATCACAACCCAAAATAACACAATCACGTGACAGAACACGAATACCACTCAAACACGAGTAAACTATGAATGAGTTAATAATGAAATGTATGGATGAATGAATGAGTATATAAATGAATTACTAAATACTAAATTATACTCAATTGTAGCCCTGTGACATAAGCAACCAATATGGCGACAGGTTATGGGTTTTATAAAAAAGAATTAAAAAATCAATTGGAGCAATTAGAAAAGCAATTCGCGGCGTTGGGTCAGAAAAAAGAAAATAAAGAGCAAGAAACAGGTCAAAAGTCCCCAGAAAAAGAGCAGATTAAACAAAACACTTTTGAAACATATCATGATGCTAGGCCGTATGCAACTCGTGAACCTCGACACCGAGTCCCAGATCAGGATGATGATAAAGATTTTTTCATTGGTCAAGTTAACGCTATAACAGCCGCACTCTCAGTGCCCCTATCTTCTGTGATAACTCCTTTCGAGGGAGATGCTCAATAATTTAAACAGTGGATAAAAGAAGTAGAAAAGTACAGTGTTATGTCTGGGAAACAAGGTCATGAGATCCCCATGCTTGCATACATAACGAGTAAGGGTTCAGTGGGGGATTATATTAAAAGGTATTTAGATGAAACAGATGCGTCTGAAGAAATCCCATCTTGGAACGATCTTAAGGAATCCCTTAAAAATAGATTTGCAGAAATAACAGATCCCCAACACGCGTTAGCAGTAATGCGTAAGACTCGACAAAATTCAAATGAAAGTGTTCAGTTGTTCGCCGAGAGACTATTGCAAATTGCGGAAGACGCCTACAGTAATGACAGACTAAAAGATCCTTTGATACAACAACAGTTAGTAGATATCTTTTGTGACGGGTTGACATTCGACTATCTCAGAATGAAAATTTTGCGAGAAAACCCTAAAGATTTAGAATCCGCAATTCAAATAGCAATGCGAGAACAAAATCTGAGACAGAGGCTAGCGATAAGAGGGTCAAATATGACAGAAATTGTCCAAAGTAATGACAACAGACGAACTCTTTCAAATTTTGATACTACTCTTCCCTTATTAAAGAATAGAGCGGATAATCTTACCTCAGTAGAAACAAGGCATGTAGAACCAATGGAAATTGACCATGCGCGTAATAGTAGGTGTTTTAAATGCAAACAGGCGGGTCATAGGGCTCGATTTTGTACTCAAAATAAAACCCAAGTCAGGTCCCGTCCTCAAATAAATAAACGACCCAGTCAAAACAAACCCGTCCATAATATAGAGCAGAAACCCCGTTCGCCTGTGGAATGTTGGAGTTGTGGTAAAGTAGGTCATGTGCGTGCAGATTGTTGGGGCTCGCATATGTATCAAAGAGCGCAGCAAAATCGGGGCAGACCATCAAATCGTCAAGGCCGAACATATAAATCTAGCGACCAAGTAAATAGGGGATCGTCTCAAAATTTCAAATCGCGTTCTTATTTTTACAAACAAAAACAGGAAAACTAAGACGTTCTTCCTTCGTTGAAGCCCGAAGAAAGAACTTTAAACAAAGACCTACATATGAAATTAATTTTACTAACAACCCCAGTAGCTGTTTATTAAAAGTAGGTAAAAATAAATTTAGAGCTTTGGTAGATACAGGTGCAGCCGTATCTCTAATTAGTAAGAAAGTGTATGATAATCTATTTCCCCGCCCCAAGTTGTTTAATAACGACATCCCCTCTTTAATTACAAGCAGCAAATGGCAATTCTTTAATTGCGATAGGGTATGTAAATATTTCCTTTAAGATTTCAGGGTTAACTGTAGACCACAAACTTTATGTGACAAAGGGACTCAACCGAAACATGATTCTCGGTCGTGATTGGCTCAAGAAAAACAATGTTCGTTTATACTTTGATCTTGGACTCATGCGTATTGATGGCAAAGTATACGCGGAACTTAAAGAAGATTTACACATCTCAACTATTGTAAGAACTCCTAAGAAACTTATTATGAGACCAAACACGGTGACTGTATTCTATGGAAAAATAAATAACAATTTTCCTCTGGAAAAAAATGACTTGGTTGAAGTGAACAGCATAGACAATAACTGCATTATGGAAGACCCAGGACTATATTTAAAAGACGCCGTTTGTATAGTTCGGAAAGATAAGAAAGTTCCAATGATCTTCGTTAACCAAACTAACAAAAATTATAAAATTCCAAGAGGCTACATAGTAGGACGAATTACCGCATTAAAACAGAAGGAAATCTCAGAAATACAGACTACTCAAGACACAAAAGAAGAAATTGATGTACCTAAAAGATTTGAACACTCAATCAAAAGACTTGTGAGCAAAAACAATGATTTATTTGCAAAGAAAGACGGTAATCTTGGAGTGACTGATACTGTTAAAATGAAGATGAAAACTGGAGATCACCACCCAATAAAGAACAGACCCTACCGTGTACCCTTAAATAAAAGACAGATAATTGACAAGGCCATACTGGAAATGATGGACGCAAAGATAATTGAGAGATCACAATCGCCTTAGTCATTTCCCTTAGTAGTGGTGAAGAAAAAGGACGGATCAGACCGGATGTGCGTTGACTTTAGAAGCTTGAATAAGATAGTGAAACCCGTATCCTTCCCGCTACCGTTGATTGATGACATCCTATGTTTACTAGGTAAGGCAAAATATTTCACTGCACTAGACTTAAAGAGTGGATATTGGCAAGTGAAATTAGAAGATTCAAGTAAAGAAAAAACGGCCTTTGCATGTCACAAAGGACTATTCCAATTCAACCGGATGCCATTTGGGTTGAGTAATGCACCAGCAGTTTTTCAGGAGCTGATGAACATAGTTCTTCAAGGACAAGAGGAGTTTGCTATCGCATACCTGGATGACATTCTTATATTCTCAGAGACACCGGAAGATCATCTTCGTCATATTCAAGACGTTTTCAACTGCCTAAGGAAGCATGGACTTCAAATGAAGCTAAAGAAATGTAGTTTCTTCAAGGAACAGACAGAATATCTTGGTTTCATCATTGATGAACATGGCGTTACACCTGATCCAAAGAAAGTCGAAGCTATAAGAAAGTTACCAGCGCCCACTACAGTCCGAGAAGTTCGTGGCTTTATAGGTATGTGTAGTTATTACAGGAGATTTATACCGAACTTCTCTAAGATTGCGGAACCATTGATTGACTTAACCAGAAAATATGCAAGGTTCAGATGGACACCATGTTGCCAAAAAGCGTTTGACTTTATTAAAGAAAGTTTAACGGTAGTGCCTTTACTAGCATATCCAGATACTAATAAACCGTACACCCTGTACACCGATGCCAGCGACAATTGTATTGGAGCGTGCCTTACTCAAAAGACAGATGAGGGAGAAGATAAGCCAATATATTACTTATCCCACAAGCTGAGTAAAACTCAAGAAAAGTGGTCAACCATAGAAAAGGAGGCATTTGCAATCCATTACGCCCTTCAGAAGTTAGACCATTATTTACACGGTGCTCAGTTTACTATAAGAACAGACCATAAGCCGCTCAAGTATATCTTAGAATCTCCAATGCAAAATAAGAAAATTCAACTATGGGCATTAAGTATTGCAGGATATAACTGTAAGGTAGAGTACATAGAAGGAAGATTTAACTGCTGTGCAGATCTCTTATCCCGATTACCGACAGTCAACCTCGAGTGTGAAGAGGAAGAACAATCAGAGCATGATGAACCAGATGTTAAGGACAATTTCTTTGAAGTGAACGTACTTAACTCCAATGCCTTTTCGCCTAAGAGATTAGCCAGATGTGAAGTTAAACAACACGACGAATTGGTCAAACCCTTTATTGATCTACCAGAGGATATCAACATCAAAGAAAGTCAACAACACGACGAGCAGATCAAGAAACTGAAGAATCGGTTAAATAAAGGAACAGCAACAGCAACCGAAGAAAAGAAGTTTTTGGAAATTGATAGTTTAATGTACTATCTTTCAGATGGAGACTCAGAAGGCCCAAAACTTCGCCTGTATGTACCACGTGAGTTAGAACTTTTAGTAGTGCAGCAGTATCATGACGGACTTGGACATATGGGAGTGGACAAAACATATGACGTAATCAGACAAAAGTACTACATACCAAATTTGTACATAGAAGGATGTATAGTATGCCAAACGAGGAGCAATAAGAAAAATCAACCTCCACTTCAAGAGACAGATATACCACCTTTTCCAATGGCTAAAGTAGGACTTGATCTATCAGGACCATATCCAACATCCTTGTCGGGAAACAAGTACATAGTTTCTTTTATTGACATCTACTCTGGTTGGCCAGAAGCTTTTCCCGTTCCTGATAAGTCAGCTGACAACATAGTACATCTTATCTTAGAAGAAATATATCCAAGATATAGCTGTCCTCTTCAAATCCTCACAGACAACGGAACAGAAAATGTGAATAAGAAAGTGGAAGAAACTTTAAAAGAATTGAATATCAACCATATCAAAACATCTTATTACAGTCCTCAAGGTAATGGTAAAGTAGAACGATTTCATAGAACTCTACATGACGTGATGGCTAAGAAAACAACAGACAACGCTCAAACATGGGATATTCATCTTAATCAGACGTTAGCAGCCATTCGTTTTCATCCTAACGATTCGTCAAAGTTTTCTCCACTTGATACGTTGATGAAACCTCGAAGGAGATATGCGGGAGAAGATCAACACAAGATCGCCCTTCAAGAACAACATAAAGCTTTCCTGCTAGTACATCGTAATATGAAGGAAGCCAAGAAGAAACAGAAAGCTCAGGCCGATAAGAGAAGCAAAGATGAAAATTTTCAGGTAGGTGACCCTGTCTACCTTAAGAACAACAGAAGACAAAATAAGTTAGATAAAAAATGGCTACCATATTATCGAATCATAGAGCAGAAAGGACCAGTTAGTTTCGTGGTGAGAGATCAATTGACTGGATTAACCACCAAATGCCACGCACGACAATTAAGACTGGCAGACATTTCGCACTGGCCCCTTTCATCAACTACTGAAGATAGTGTAAGAACTCTAAGAAAAACTAACTATGTGGTGCCACCAGAAGATGAATCGTCGTCAGAAAATGAAGACATGCAACCAGAACCATTGGAAAGAGCTATACAGTCCAAACAATGGGAAAGAGAAGGATCTTCAGACGAAGAGGATATTCCCCTAGCAGAACTTCAAAGACGTATAAGAGCTAAGAAAATCATGGATGATCAGCAGTATAAACACGAGAATGATCAGACCGTAGATTCAGAATCGGATGAGACCCATGAGTCAAATCAATGTGGTAAAAATAGTGGTCAAGACTATGAAATACCCTTAGATAATCCAAATGTACCCTTAGATGAAAATATGGAAATAGATGAAATAGTCCCTAAAGTAGGTCGAGGCTTCAAACCAATTCCTAAACCGCGTAAACTAATCCCTAAGCCCCGTAAGGAAAATAGCAAACAAAGGCATACTGAGGATTGTTTGGCTATTATGAAGCAATTACTCAATTTAGTAGGAAAAATAAGTTAAATTTATCGTATATTGTAGATGTAAATAATCTTGAATAAGCTTAGCTTTGTACATATTGCACGCTTTTAAAAAGGTATGACAGGATGACCCCCTGAGACATTAAAACAGATAGTGAGATACGCCGACTAGCAAACGCGGACTCAGCACCTCGGTTATTTGAAGGTATATGAATGTTAAAGAGACTTAACATATACTTGAAATACATTAAACAGCGAGTAAGTACGGGAACTATACGACTGATTTTTGTAAGTGATTTAAGAATATTGGTAAAAACAATCAAATTTTGCGATCGACATCTTGAGTATGGGACAAGGTTGCTCAGGTTTTCATAGTTTAATGTCGTAGAACTAAAAAATATTAAAGTTTTCCCTATAAATTCACGTATGGCGGAATTGCCAGTAATTAATTTGCAACCCATGAAATTCTCGTCTTGGGTGGGAAGCCCCTGGTTTTATGTGTGTTTAACTTTGGCAGTAACAATAACGATAGGACTTTGTATTAAGAAACGCAAAACTATTAAATAGTGGGGTGGTATATGCTGTGGTGGTTGCTGGACAGGTTGTCGAAAAAGGGATAGTGACGGAGATAAGAAAGGTTCTTCCAAAGACACTGTATTTTGTTGTGAGAATCCAGAGAAAAGGACCTCTAGCGACATTATTGAACTTGAACCAATCCCGAAAGTCACTAGGATCCAAGAGAAACCCCGACGAAGCGGAAGAATCACAACAATTTCTTGGAAAGGAGGAAAATGAAGACTATCCATGGACCAAATACTATCGACCGGACCCAGAGCTGGCACGTAAATACCTGAAAGAGAAGGCCGCGATGTCTACGCAACAGAGGAACGCAGGAGACGCTCCGCGAGAAGTCGCCTCGCCATCCGCGCCGACCCTCTATCCACGGGTGCCGATGATGGATGAATAATTAAGCTACAGCCGCGAAGAAGTTGTGTATTCCTTATGAAAGGATTGTGAAATTTAGCGAAAATTAAAAAATGTGAAATGTGTTAAAGTAGAAATGTGCGTTATCTTGTGCTAATGTAAATCTTGTATTTGTTGATTCACTCTGGAGAAATTCAGGAAGAAACCGATGGACTCCGAACCTATGACGCTAACCTCGCCCCTAAGAAGGAAGAGATATTTTGTGAACTTACAAGCATGCCTTGACTTTGTATATATAGGTGACATTAAGCTTAACCATACTTATTATTACTTTGATGATGAATTACGATTATATTCAACTATGGTTATTTCATCTTGGTCATTATTATCATACTTTATTCATTATTGTTTTCATGATTGTAATGCGATATAATCAAGCTATATGATTTTATGAACATGTATACATCCTGGTTATAGATTTGTCTTTATAGATGAATGATGTTCCAAGCCGGAGGTGGAAACATGTCACTTGTTACTATCTCTTAACATAGATGTTCTGACTGGTATGTCACTAGGAAGTTCGTCTGATCAAGGGTAGATCAAGGACGCTTTCCTATTCCGGGCGCCAGGCATGAGAAATTTCCCTTCGGGAGATTTCTTTTGTTTGGGGGACGTATGTAAACAGATAGCCATGCTATGACCTTGAATTGCTAGTATTACATAATGGTCACTATGATATTTATGTGTACCTAGATGCTGCGCACTGAATGGTGTTAATGATAATTGACAGAATGAACTCTGTGACTCTTGTAGCAATGCGTAGTATTCCTAAATGATGTTATGAAACCAGGTGCATAATACGGGCAGAATAATATCCAAATTGAGAGTTTAACAACATGTGGCATATTTGGCGATTCTGTGTCTGCAACGATAGCTCTAGTATTCTATATTGAGTCATGTATTGTGTATTCTATATATTAACCTTTGTAACCTTTTATGCCGTGTATGAATGAACGTATTGTGAGTAAATGATGCCTCATACTAGGTGGGGTACTCCGAGACCCAGGACTCGGAGACTCACATCCTGCATCCAGACTCTTTGATTGGCAGTTTTGACGGTTTTGTTACTTTATTTAGAAATAAAATATTAATCTTAATTTTGAACACTAAATGTTCACTCATGATCGTCGTATATGGGCCGAACTAGTCAAAACTGTCCATCATAAGTAAAACCTTATATATACCCATATGAAATGAGATTGTGCAGACTCCTGATTTGGGCTGCTATTAGCTGATGTAATTGTAGCTATACGATCACGCTTAATAAAACCGCTTGAGAAAGAAATACTGGACTTGTCATCACTAAGTTTGAGCTGACCCTCAATTGGATCCGTAAGACGGAAGGCTTTCATGTACCCTGACTTGATTTTCACTGACTTCACTAGTTTCCCCATGAGATTATATTGTCGCAAAACTTAATCTTCCCTACACGTCCATATGATTTCATCTGTCAGACAGAACACACTGCGTATCATATAACAGAAATCGAGGAATCCATAATACTCTATGCTTTTATATGCGATGATCCGTTTGATATCAATGAACGGTTTGTCCAAGGAAGGTGACTCAACATCAGGATAATCCATCGTGTAGATTTGTTCTTCAGTTTTAGAAGATAACGCAGAAAGAGGCCTAAACTGTTAATAAAGCCGTCCTAAGATCAATTTTTCAGTTTCTTAATAATGTTGTCTAATTTTATGTGAAAGTTTTCTCCACGTTTATAAATAGTTGTTATCAATTTCGTAGAGTGGATAATTAGATCAGCTTTCTCAGCTAGGAATCTAGCTTCTTGATATTTAGGATAAATTGATTCATCTAATTCTTCCTAATATTTTAGTCATTCTTTCTTTCGGCATACATTCTAGTTTTTCACTTAATCAACACTTTTCTTTACCTTTGTGTTCCTAGGAAGAAGTATAATGCACACAAACAAGTATTTCACATCAAAGCAGTAAATCTCCCCACATAAGTTTTACACAGATGAATGTGACAAATATCACAGAACACTGAACGGGCCGGGTCTCACAGAGGTGACATCGGAACACATCCTTGGCCCAAGTCCGTTGGTCCATGGTTATGTACTATATAGTACTTTAGAGAAATATGAAAGTATAAAAACAAATCAATGTTAGCTGCTACAGTATGATTATACAGTCATATATGTTTAGATCAATCACACAAAGACGTTGTTTGGCCTGTTTTGGACAGAAAACATTTATATTGGTAAAAATATTTATATCCACATTAAAATAAAACAAATACATAAGTAAAGCAGTTCTCTGTAAATCTTCTGGTTGGATGATTGATCTCTCAGAAAATCCAAACTTACAGTTAATTTATAACATGGAATGTATGTTATTTGAAAATCTTGCTTATCAAACGTTACATTGCATTAAATAGACAAAGAAGATTCTTTTCCAATTTTTTCATGTGAGGCACTACCCGTTTTAATGGTTTGACTCCCATTAGGTAATCAAATGCCTAAATGGAATTTCTTTTTCTTTTACCGTCCAAATTGGACTCATTTTTTGTTCATCTTAAGAAAAACCGCATCATATTTACCACAGAAAAAGCGCATTATTATTACCGAGGCAAGTACTCTTACATGTTAACTTTATAATCAAACATTCGTTTAAAAATTGTTATTGTTGATTTCTCAAAATTGTAAACGTTTAAAACTATAATGCTGTGGATGATAAGTATGCCGTTTTTCGTTTTAACACTCTAAACCTCTTCTTAAAAGATAGACATTCATATTAACATCTGATTTGATAGGTCACTGCTCTTTATCTTTGCAAAATTAAATATAATAGAGTTATTTATCTTCCCGCTAAAAACAAACATATTCATTAAAACCTCAATAATACACGACTTAAACATTGCCACGCAGCTACACCACGAGAGGTTAATCGATAAATTGTAATTAATCAATTGATCTTTTTTTATCAAAGACCAAATACTTCTGTCGATGCGAATGTACAGTTAAAAGTATTTGTCTATATAGTAAAGATTTAAATTTTGGTGTATAAAACATGTTTATAATACACAAGGGAACGATAAGCATACTCTAAAAATTGCACTTAAATGTCTTATAAAGACACCGTCTTGTCAGTTAAAAGTAAGGGCTGTGTTAGCAGTCAGACCTATTTGTTTCTGTCATGCAAATAAATAGCTACAGAGATATTTGAGGTAAAACATTCTTTGGGGAGGTCCATTTATTTGTTTAACATCGAGGCCAAGCATTAATGGATTATACACACGTCAGTTTAGTTGCTTGTCCTTATTATGGCACTCCTAAAATATTGGATTATTTTCAAATCACATTTTACTCTGAAAAAGTGATGACATTAATTGACGATATATTTTTCTGTTCGGATACTTGGTTGGAAGAAATAATTTAATAAAATTAACTTGACTTTTCTTTCAAGCATGAGATTCTTAAAACCTTCAGACAACTGCCTCCTTTATGTATAACAAGTATACTTGTGAATAACGATTATTGTCAATCTAAGTACAACATTTTAAATTAATGGAAAAAAATTAAACCAAAGAAAAAAAAGCTTAATATGACACTAAAGCAACCTATTCAACGTTCTGAGTCTTAGGTAAAATGTGCATAAATCTCAACTGGATGTACTATATTAACATGGAGTTATGGGGAAAGATATATCATACTATGATTTCTCCGATATGATATTAAAATTAATTAGATCCTCGGGACCTTATTAACCTTCACCAGACATCTGGCGTTGCCCGTTCCATGTTTAAAGACCAGATTCTTCTCTACACGGGAAGTAGCCTGTTACTCTGATCAAAAAGAGGAGGCACATAACAGCTTTCTGATGACTACTCATTAATTGAAATATAGTTTAAACTATTTGCATTATAAAACATGCAAAATATACTCTGAAGATGAAATATTATGCTTATTTGAACACCTTGATTTATTGATGTTTAAGTTTGTAAAAGTGCGCAAGTATATTGGTATGATCTTACCTGTACAAAAAGAGAAGGCAAATGACAGGTTCCAGCTGACTTCTGGAAAGCTGCTTTCACCGTCTATTTCTTTTTTATGAACAGACATTGTACCTCAAATTTCTTACCCTTATAAGTAAATATGGTCAATTCCATACCAATGATTTGAGGCACTGTGGTCAATGCGCTATTTGTCTAGCAATGTGCATAACAAACTTCTGTAGAATTTCCGTCCATCGAAATGCCAATAATGTCTTATTCCAGAACAAACAACTGGTATAATATATTTATCCATTTAAATCATATTGAAATAAAAATTATAAAATCTTAAGTAGTGCTTGTGACTTTAATTATGAAAACGAGAGTTTGAATGTGTGTTTAATCCAAATAAATTACAGCCCCTTCACCTTTACTTTCTCTTACTTTGACAACATTATCTGAACTTTAAATTTGATATCGTAAATCTTTCAAATGCATTACTATCAATAACCTTATCATTTTAAATCTGCCAAAAAATGTTCACGTCATTTGTGCATGAGAACAGTTAATACAATCAAGGGGTCTAGGTGACAAGTACATAGAAAGATTGCCTCTGTGTGATTAGTTCTGGAAATACCTGCGCTCTTTCGATACAATCGTTATTAGTATTTATATCGTTAGTGTAACTCAAAATGTATGCGCAAATATTAAAACATGTTCCTGTTTTCTGCATGCTTCTCGCGTTTTTAATTGTTGTTTTTGCAATAACTTTTGGTATGCTGAGCCTTAAAAAAAAAAACAGCAACGAAAATCACCGAAAAAAAGACTAGCGGCAAAAAATAGGAAACTGGTTTGTTTTTGGAATCTATTAAAGATCGTTAAATATTGAATTAGTTATATATCTTCTGATCAATTTTCCAACCTTTTTGTAGATTTTGATAAAGGACTATATATGGTATGGGCCTAAAATGGCCCCCTAGAAGGAATATCATTATTTTACTGTAATTCTTTGTTTTCTTTGCACAGATATATATGTGATGTTTTAACTGAATGTTCATTTTGATTCAAGTGCCCACAATTTAGAAATACGGCATTGTAAAGACAGCCTTTACCCGCCATTTTTGCATTTTAGCATAAAAAAGCTTGTTTTCAAGAAGTGTTTCTTTCAGAAAACATAGAGCGCATGCTTGAACCAACAAAATATTTTAATCAGAGATGTATCTAGCCAAGACTAATAAGTGACAAAAAATTTGTCCTGGTTCAACCATGCGCTCTATATTTCCCATTCGTAAAAAGATAAGAAAAATGTCAATTTCGACTGATTTTGATTGAATTTTTGAAATAGCGTCACTTCTGACGTCATATACTGCAAGTGAGTGCAAATAAATCAAACAAATATGTGAAAAATATATTTTATATGAACTCTTCTAAATTATAACATAACATTTTATTGTAACCGAAACACTTTAAAAAATGGTGAATTATGGGGGCCAAATTTAACTCTTATCATATATAGTTCTTTCTAAATTATGTTTATCTCTTTTGGTATTCTATAAGGGATATTGAACAATTTTGAAACATTTTGAATTAGTTAAATATGCATTACTAGATACGACAAGAGGCCCATGGGGCCACATCGCTCACCTGAGCAACAATGGACGTTCAAAAGATATTGTGCCATATGGATTTCGGTAAAATAACAAAAAAAAATATTGTAAAGTATTCGAATTTTACACTTATTTTTGTATACACGTAATCTTTGACATTGTACCTTCATGAAATACTGTTTTTACACAGAATAAGAAAATCCTACGCAAGATACATAACTAAATATTTGGTAGGGGTACATTGTTATATAACTTCTAATTCCCTGTATTTTCGTTCTGCCCCCCTCCCCCACTTAATAAAGAGATCAAAATATATGAGAGCATATAGGTACTTTTTTTTCCTCAACTACTTACTAGTTATTGTATTTTTTAAAAAAAAATATAATAGTTATTGTATTTTATCCAAAAAATCCTACATGTATATATGTGAAGAAGGAAAAAAAAATTGCACCTCAATGCGCTCAATTTCTCAAATTAAAAATATTCAACAATTTAATTTGTCTTCTTCATTATAATTAAATGACTGTTGTCTACCTCGCGTAAACTCGTGACTTTTATAACTTTACACACACTTGATTGATGAATACACTGGAATGAAACATGTTGTCACGTGACATGTTAAAGAGCTATAAAAACAATGTTATCGTATTGAGAGGCACATCACTCTAATTTACAATGGCCCACCCATTATTTTCATTTTTATTCAAAAATAACAAATGGCTACAAACCAGGATAATTTTCCGCTGTAATATTTTCTTAGGAATAGCGATAATTCTGTTATCCCCGCAACAGAAATGTGTCAGAACTATGGAAACTGTTTTACGATGTCGTTTTTATTTACTCACATTCCACATTATTCATCGTATAACGAGGGGGCCCAAGAGAGTAGTTATATACAGCATATCATTCTTTAATTTTTTTGTTTACAAGTATTTAACATACTCTAATTCATATATAATTTCTAATGCTTAACCAAAATTTCAGCGTCAATCGTAGAATTATAAGCAAGATACAGAGCTCAAAATTTTGCTAGGTTTGAGTCATATTTGTTCACATGAGTTTATTACATTCAGCTTAAGATTTTTAACTTGGTATTTACTATTCGGCATTTAAAATGGACAAACATGAATGGCCTCAGATCTGTGTACAAACATAGAATTGTGAGCAAATCTCTGTATCTTGCTTATGATTCGAAGCTTAACACTCAAATATGGTAAGTAAATAGAAAGTGTAAACAATTAAACACAAGAAGCATGCACTAAAACAAATACAGAACACAATTTATTTTTCAAAATGAATCATATACATGTATATACCTACATATTTGCGTCAGCGATATTAAACTCTATTTAAAATGAATAAACTCGAGAAAATGCCGAGCATCTCAACAAAACATATTGCATTATCTACCATTACGCAAAAGATGATACCGAATTACCGATAGCCTGATTGAATTGCATTTTAGTTCTTTCTAAATACATCAGATGTTGCTTAATTTCCGCAGGTAAACAGTAAACTGTTTGATTTACCGAAGTCTCTGTTTGATTTGATACGTAAAAATCGAGAAATACAAGCGACAGTTCCCAGGTTAACGCAAGGCATAAATGAAAACGAAACGAAATTCACAACAAGCTAACACCACCGTCATTTGTGAAAACTGTCAACGCATTGGAATATTTAGCCTCAATTTACTTCACAAAATCGGCACCAATGTATTTTGCATGTTTCAAAGATTCCCTTCGTACACGAACTGTTGCACAACATTTATAACTATAGTGTCATGGCTGCTTTAAACAAAATAGCTCGTTTTAGAATTATGAAATATGAGTCTTCGTAAAATGGGTAAGCAAACCCGGGCCGGGGCAAAATAAAAGCCGGGACAGATCGGCAATCGTCAATTCCAATTAAGCATTATTTTGCAACAATATTTACAGCGAATACAAATATACTGGTCAGTAAATATCTTGAAATTTTAATGAGATTGGCAGATTAATAACTGTCAACCTTTTGTTTTGCCCTGGCCCGGTCATGCCTACCCATTTTACCAAGACTCTTGGATGCATAAATTGCTTGAAAAACGCCTTTTCTTTCTTATTATTTTCGTAATAACTCAGATTTGAAACAGAATAAGCCAATAATTTTTGCAATTTATATTTTTCTTCCCATAAGGATTATTCATGCTAAATCACGTTGATTTGCCTCAGTAGTTCTTTAGAAGAAGATTTTTTAAAACGCATCCCCCTTTTTTACAGTTTTGAGGTTTTCTCCGCTTTCAATGAAAATTTTTCTTTCATTTCTGCAATTTATATTCATCTTTCCATAAGAATGCTTTGAGCCAAATTTGGTTGAATTTGTTTAAGTGATTTTAGAGAAGAAGTTCAAAATGTGAAGACGGACAGACGGACGGACAGGCGGACGGACAGACGGACGACGGACAAAATAAGATCAGAATAGCTCACTTGAGCTTTCAGCTCAGGTGACCTAAAAAACTGAAGTGTACCAAATTCGCATGACCGACAACAAATGAGAAGCCCGTCATTTTGCATTTTAAACTTTTTAAATGGTTATATCATTGGGTTTAAAAAAAAAAAGTAGAGTTTTCTTTTTCAAACTATCTGCGGAAAAGAATTCATTTTATTTTAATTTTTAGAAAGATTTTTAAATATTCAGCAAGAGATTTTAATGAATTTCAATTTACTTTTTTACAACATCTTGATACATGTAACACAACTATTTCATTGTAAAATTCGGGGTGCAAAAATAATTATTTCATAACAATTTCGAAATGATATCACGGCTAAAAATATCTGACTATTTTTGTCGGTACAATATGTGGTGGTTTTATATATGTTGCCAGTTGGTTAGTGTGGGGATTTTCCCCTTTTAGAAATATTTTTATCTGGTAATTTGCGACTGCGCATGCGCACTTTTTCCTGAACATGTCATAGAGAAAACTTGCCGTCTGCCACCATCCACCCCTCCTCAATCTTGTATCTAGTCATGTTAGCGTTGTTATTGTTGCCTTCTAGTACCACCATATTAAACATCCTTCTTAGCTAAATTCTATATAATTGTATATATAACTGGAACATTTGTATTGGGATAACGCTCCCCTTGCATTATTCTTGAGACTCATATTATTTTGGATAGATATTTTTTTTTAGGTCAATTATGCTGAAAATGTATTCTAGTCTTTTAATACAACCTATAGCTAATGTTGCTCTCAGGCACAAACTTGACTTTTTATGATCTGTGTCCTTTCTTTGGATATTTATGTACATACATATAGATTGAATAACCAGTGTGCTAAATTTATTTGTTATACTTTCATGTTAAATACTGAAATCTGATTGGTTAAGACGCAGTTAATAATATTTGCTATTACCCTCAGCGTTAGCAACGCACTTAGCAACGGATAACATTAAAAAATGTTACATGCGCGAAAATTATGCGCGTACGGTTCGCTGTAGAATGCACGTTATGCCTATATAAAAGCAGTAAAA
Source organism: Magallana angulata (assembly GCF_025612915.1). NCBI lineage: Eukaryota > Metazoa > Mollusca > Bivalvia > Ostreida > Ostreidae > Magallana > Magallana angulata. The sequence continues at coordinate 37,316,466 of NC_069119.1, read as the reverse complement.
TTTTCTTAAAAATAAAGACATTCAGTATAACAAAATAAATAGTGCCTGTTTGGGAGGATAACAGTTGAAATTGACACCCCTCGAAAACCATTGTCAACCTCCGCTTCGCGTCGGTTGACAATGGTTTTCTCGGGGTATCAATTTCAACTGTTACCCTCCCAAACAGGCACTATTTATATTATGGCACACAACACTGTAAAGAGATGCTGAGTGTGTTCACCTCAAAGGTCATATCTCCTTAAAGGAAGACAAATTGTAAAAAAAAAATGATAGCCATGTTCTTAGAAAACGTTACGCTCATTGTGTTAATTTTTTTTAAACAAATATCTATAATCTATACATAGAAGCATTAAGAGATGAAAAAAAATATGTAGACAAAAGAATATTCTCAGCTATTTAAATATCTATTTTACAATCTGTAAAACTACAACAGGACATCTTTGTCTGAAATCCAATCTAAAGTGTGAAAATCCACGGATATATATTGTATGGATGAGTTAAGGTAAAAAAAAGAGCTAAACAGAACTCTTGTATTTTGGTTTTAAAATAATAAAGATCGACAGGTATGAAGTGTTTTCACTATTGTATATGATTGTACAAATGTAATCTGAACCAATACGACCCCTGGAACTTATTCTCCTAGCAGTGAGCGGCCATTGCGCTCCCCACTCTACCATCTAGGCAAGACGAAAAATCTTGCTTTCAATGAAGAACGGAACCTAGCGCGCTGGCCGCGCACTTCACAGTCGCTTGAAATACAGTTAAACGACAAATTTGAGATGATCGGAACGATACACATTGCATAGAAACACACTAATTAAATGTGTGTGTATCTATGCAATGTGTATCGTTCCGACCCTTTTGCAAATGTTTATACATTTAATATTGTACCATGGTCAGGTATCAATTTTCTGTATTACGTCACAAGTATGACGCAGCTACGACAGAAGACCTATTCGTTGCTTGCAAGGACATCATCTCTAGTTAAGGTCTTCCGTTTCAAACGGAAGACCTGATTGTTATTGCTTTGTTTCTTTTTCCCTTTTTATTATTTTTTTTATTACGCTTTTTTGTACAAGCGATTTCTTGAAAAAGACTCAACCGATTTTCGGGAAAATTCATGTCTTGTAGACATTGATTGAAACCTTATATGTATTTTTTATTTTAATGACGTCATTTCCGTTCGAAAGATATTGACGTTTTAGCGATTTTTAGAAGGTCGATTTGCCTGCTATCTCCTTCGAAACGAAAAGAAAGATATTGAATTGAAATTTTCAGGGATTGTAGAGGAAATATTGTAGATGTGTTTAAAGGCATTTGTGGCTGTCTGGCTTCTTAGGCGTTGGAGCTCGCCTGGACCCGAAAATCGAGTTTGAAGAAACAACGTGAGTTTGAATGGTTTTCGTTCTTTATCTCCTTTCCTGAAAATATTGTAACATCATAGTTCAAGCCTCGGTCGTGGCGGAGGCGGAGCTCCAACAAAAGTAAAATACCCTGTGCTTTATATATATATCTATATCATTCAATTTGTGCAATTTGAGTTATTCATGCATATGAAGCTCCAAAACAGTGAATTTAATAATGGGAAAAAACCCTTAAAACATGCTCTTAAAGTAGATCCAATGTTCTGTGATTTCATACGTTATTGTTAAACTTCGAATTCTTTATAATTTGTGCATTGTAGTTTCAATTATTTTATGTGAATATAATCTCATGAATGTAATTACAATATTGTTAAGTTCAAGATATTTTTGCAGCTTAATTTTATCCTAAATTTCCATTTTTTTAAAATATATTTAATCTTTGCTAAGTTAACTCTTTTTCTAACTTTTCTCTCAGATGTATGTCTAAATGCTATAATTTTTCTAATCCCAGCGACTAATTTGAAAATGTGTTTGTAGTTTTATTTTTTTAACACAGTTGACAATAAAATTAAAAAAGATAGACAAGTATCTGCCAACAAAGATTTTTATTTGAAAGGGACATGGTCACGATTTTGGTCAATTTTTTTTTTATTTACAATGCTTTAGAAATGCATTTCTAATGATCAAATTAAATATGAGTCATTCGTAGAGTTATAAGCAAGACACAGGGCTCACAATTCTTTGTCATGTAAACAAGGCATAGGTGACATATACCAGTGAAAAATCGTTTTTTTTAGCCTAATTGTCTATCTTTGTATTAATTATAAGCATAGATATACAGTTCCTAACGTTTAACACATTCTTTTTTACTTTAAAACTGAAATTTTTACTTCAACGCTCAAAATGTAAAGAAACACTTTGTTTACATAGCAAATAGTTTCAAGCTCTGTGACTCGCTTATCAATCAACAAATGAGACTCAAATTTCGGTTGCCTATTAAAAATGCCTTTCTAAAGCATTGTAAATATTAGAATCGGAAAAATAAATTTCGACCCAAATCGTGGCCATGCCCCTTTAACAAAGAAGTACGGTTTTCTGATGCTAAAATATGCTCTAGTTCATGTTTATCTGACATCTCAAAACGTGTGATGACATGTATTTTTTGTTGATAATTGATGACATTTAAGTCTTTTAAGTTGAAATCAGTTCTGTTTTTTAACTTTCATCAGAAAATTTTACAAGTATGAATGTAAAATGTATTCAAAATATCCAAACCTTAAAAAGTTACATTCGATACACAAACAGCAAAATGGCATATCTTTAGCTCTATCAATAAAGCTTAATTTAGAAAATTAGAGAAAAATCAAACCGATTTTTTTTAATGATAATGGTATCAAAGGCATTTTCGACCAACACTGTGTATATCTTTGAATGTCAAAATGAAATATCGATTGTTGCTCTATTATTCCTGCAAAAATTTAGTTCGTTAACAAAAGAGTTTAATTCATGTTCACGTGGCTTAGTGAAACCAAGATTAATTTGCAAGCAAACGTTTTGGTTTTTTTTATTTACCGTTACTAACAACAAACCTTATGTCATTTTCAAAATAATGCAAAACATATATTACAAAATACTTTAGATCCAAAGTTTGCAACAACAGGTGTGCAGGGTAACGGAAATACTTTAAGTAACGTGTCTTTTAAAGGAAAACTTAAGTTCAACAAATGACATTGATTTTGATAAAAGTGAAAGAAGATGTGTCCCTTTAAGAAACCTTTGATTTGTATGATAAACTGTTTGCTACGCAGATCAATATTGCAAACCATTTTCATTTTTCAGCTTTTTAATATTTCTTTGATATATGTAATGATGCAGAGAACATTTACCAGTGTTTAATTATCGGCGTTATTACATAGCGTACCTTAACAGTTCTAGTAAAGCATACAAATTAAACGTCCTTTCTGAGGGGACAAATACACCTTTCCTTTTATCAAATTCTGTTAGATTTATACAACATTGATAGTTGAAAAAACACATGGCTTAAAATAAGTAAGTTGCCCTGCATATGCTGGTGCTGCCCATAGAGCTTTTTCGATAAACCTTACAGCTTACGCAAGAATGTAACTTTGATCTTACAGATAATACCACGAATGTTTAAACAAAAAATTAATCAGAAACCAATTTCATGTTAAAATAAGTTGATAAATATACAATCAAGTATATAACATTTTGAAAACAGTTGAACATTAAGGAGGCATGCACCTTTTTTGACTAGGTGATACTTGAAATGTAATTTTGATCATGAACAAGATATTTTTTTATCGTTAGTATAAAATGCGTGATTGTGTTCTATCTAAATTGTTTACTAATATAGACAGTCTTTCAAGTTATCTGTTTACATAAAAAAGGACAGAAAATGATTGTTTCCCTAGCAGACGATACAAAAAATAAGAATGGCATCGAAAAGGACATCACACTATGTTTACATGTAAACTATTTCTTTATTAAAATAAAGACGTCTCCATTGTATTTATACAGTTAATTGAAATGCTTTAATAATAAAAAGATAAATATACAAAATTACACGTACATGCAACCCTAATAAAACATTAATTCCCCAGATTGTACATAAATCTTTTGATTGAATTTGTGAATAATTTCTCATAATTACATATAATAATTATAGTTTACAATTTCTTCTTTATTGTTTACGACATCCGGTTTGAAACTGAATTCTATTGCAGAAACTGTAGAATGAATTTATATTTTCCAATAAATCTACATCCATGGACCAGTGCATAAATATTATATAATAAGAAATAATAAATGAGTTTTTGATGTATTAATGTTAATTTCTTTTTCCTCTTCCAAAGTGTTTTGTGAATATTGTATCCAAATTCACTGGTCTAGCAAAATTAATACATAACAAAGCACTCTTATCAATTCAATTTTAACATAACATTTGTTTTCAACCTGAGAGATATTTTAACAATCTATGTAGTCTAGGTTGCACTTTATATATCTAGATCGCCTGTCAGTATCGTCAGTGGGAGTACACACGCTTCTTGTCTACTATTGCCGCATTTTTAAAAAATGAAAACCTAACCCGTATTCAACAAAATGGAAAACCAGTTGGTTATTATCACCCTTTTCTTGTCGTTTTTAGCATTTGGATGGATAAAAAAAAGGAATTTACTCACATCACAATGATGCAAAAAGCAAGAACAAGGATTTGGATATAAAGAAATTGTCTTTGCGGGAAGAACAGCTGCGAAAGGTAAGAGGCGTTTTATTCTCAAAATTAGATACACACATTGGTGGAAGGTAATTTCATTTGTTTATGTGACCTTATTCTGCTTAATTCTGATGCTGAGTAACAGTCTCACTATCGTGTTTATTTCGTCTCATACATGTACAAACAAGCCTCTAATGTGTTCTCAAATTGTGCCGTACAGTTGTGCGCGCTGTTCGGTGTTTATCACAAAGGTGAGTTACCCTAATTTAGTTGTCATGTTGACGTGTCGTTACATGACATTTTGGTTTCATTGTACGTTTTTAATACCTCTGGGTACTTTGAATATCCATCCAGACAAGTCTTAACATGATTTTGTGGCGTCTGTAAAAACCTCTTGCTATCCATGATGTAAAGTATGCATTTAGAAAAGCTGGTTGATTGTTTATGGTATCATTTTAAGAGGTAATAGATAAAAAAAACCAAAAAGCAAAAAAAAAAATCAAATATTGTGAAGGAAACGAACCCATCGTAAACCGCACTCTGCTTAGACCTCATCAACTGATTCTGAAGGTTTATGGGCGGACATGTACATGTACCGCATTTTATTCAACTGTTTTATATTTTTATAGGCAGCTTAAAGCAAGGAACAAACCGAATTTTAAAAACACATCAGAAATATATTTCGAACACGCACCCCACGCTTTTCAACAACCAAGGTCATGTTCGAATAATAACTTACTCAAATACAGTTTTTTACAGGAACAATTGAGCATTTTCACATACGAAAATGGCAATTGCTTCAAAACTTATATTAAAGGTTTTTTTTTTAAATCATCTAATGTTTCAAGTGTTGCGTTTGACAATTTGACCAGAATATGTTAATCTTTCATTCTGACAATTTGTGTCGCTTTACGCCACGTTTTCATGTATTTACCTCATTTGTACATGAGACGTTACTTTTAGATTAGCCCTCGTTTTCATCAATTATCAATTCCATTAAAAATATAAACATTTAACGCTCACTTGCTATAAAAAATGTTTATTATAACTTAGATTCAGTCTGAAGAAGTCAAGTGACTCATTAAAAAATTACAATAACCTTGTTTTGTACCAACCTGTCTTCACTAGCTTAATGGATGCCAGAAGAGCAATATAATAGGACAAAAGAATCTACTCCAAAAATTGAAGTAGATACTAAGTAGTTTTTTTTTTGAAAATCCAACAGAATAATTTGTTATTTAATTTTAAAAACGTTTCAAATTATGCATATTATGATTAACTTGATTGACACGTGCTAAGTAAATTGATTTTTAATTCTTAGAATACATTAACCATTTCTAAGATGAATGTTTTTCTTTCGATGTATTGTTGAATACATATTCAAGCTGACCTTATTGTACGAACTATAAATGCAAAATTTATAAATGTATTAGAAAGTAAAGTGTCTGTGATTCTTTTTTACAATTTTTATGAAATTTGATTTTATTCATGAGATCAAAATAATTCTTATCAATATTTGTTTTAGAAATAATTTTTTAAAACTTATTTCTGATAAATAATTAATTATATGTAGCATTGTCATTCCTTCTCATTAGTATTGACTGATGCAACCACTTTTATGCATACCTCTCTAATAGGCAAAGAAATCAATACTTTAAAAAGCATATTTTGCCATGTGCTATTGTGTGCATTTATTAATCAATTCAAACTTTCAGTTGCATTTTCGGTTGCTTATCTTGATAGTATTTATGACGTTATTATTCGCAATGGTGTTCTAAATGCAAATTTCAAACTAGATGCTGTCATTAGACAGTAATACCTGCACCACGTGTTTGCCCCTAAATAACATTTAATTAAAAATGAAGGCTACATGCAAGCTCCGGTAATACGATTAAAATTTATAATTTTCATAACTGAAGGATGAGATCCCTTCCCATATGATAATACACATCGTGACATGAGCAGCACTGTATGTGCAGTTTTGGGTAGAACTGTTTGCAGTGAATTTTCAGTTAATCAATAATCTTAACATTTTATGTCATAGAAAGTATAATGGTCTATATAATTATTACAAACAAAATTAAAAATTAAATCATGCCCCCTCCCCGTGGCGATTGCCTGTTTTAGATTTACTTCTGTGTGCCTACATGAACATCATCGTGTGCACAGATTTAGAGAAGGGGTGGGAGTGATGGGTCCAGCCCCCCCCCCCTCCCCTCCCCATGAAAATTCATGTATATCAATTGTAAAATTACCAAAAATACACATTGGACCCCAATGCTCTTACAGACATGTAAACGCTCTAACCCGTTGCGCTTCAATGTTAGGTAACATTTTTTGGGGGGTAAATATTTAATCAATATTTGATATACTTTATTGTTTATCTCAATAAGAAGTGTACATGTACATCACAATATGCAGGTGTCCTGCACCACCTTAAAGCTGTTATTTACCTAATAAAAAAGTGCAAGTGGATTTGAAGAAAAGGTCATAAAAATACATGCATGTTACAAATGACTGATCTTTGTCTGAAGTTACGTACACAACACAGGTGTACTGCATGTCTCATTAGCGGGTACTAGTTTTACCCAGCTCTTCGATTAGATGGGTTCACGTGTATACATACATGGGTGTTGCTAAAACGCGGAACGGAAAACGGAACAGAAAGCGGAACGGAAGGGATTTACCTCAAAGATTTGCTTATCATGCTAAAACGATAAACATGTACTTTATGTACCTTTTTAATTTTTTTTTTAAGATTAGCAATATTAGATTATTTATTCAAGAATATTTATTTCCTCAAAATTAACAGTACATGCAGTGACCACTATATTCTGTCCCAAAATATCCTCGATTCACTTTTTGCTGTATATTTATATATACCTCAGGGTTCAAGCGATTCTCTTTTAGAAGCATTAAACATTCTCATTATTCTTTCTTTAAAACGTCCTCTCTAGCTTATCAGCTGGTATAAATACACGGCTAAAAATAAAGAAGTCTACGGCGTTTTACATTTCAACAGACCCGGGTGATAGTGTTGACAAATTGTGCAAGGTCTTCTGAGAGACTTCCAAATGGAGAAAAGATGTCAACATTTTCCATTATAAATCGTCCAAAAGTGCTGCATGAATATTTTGGGATCGACAGACTATAGTCCCAATATATAATCGGAAAATCAAACCGAGCAACGTCTAGAGCTCTCTATTCGGATCATATGTATATAGCTGCTGGAATAAACAACTGCTTAATAATACAAACGTAAACAAAATTGCATTGCTAAAAATACTAGTTTCACAAATTACTAGTTTCACAAATTACCGGGTATTTTAATGTTTACTGAATGTTATTTTTAATGTCGTCAGTCCTACGGTTTTTTTCTTCTTCCATTTCAATGATACTGTATCGTCTGTATGATAAAAGATCGTCTAGAACACTGATAATTCAATTTTGATGTAAGTATATACATGTACATCATATTTGAAATATAAAAATAATCAAAACACGCATAAAACGCTTTCACTAACTGCGTACGTTACGCTGATATGCCAGCAATACCATATAAGAAAAATAAGTAAAAAGTTATAGCTAATTTGCTCGTTTAATCTTGTTAATGTTTCACAATTCGTATACATTTGATTTTTCCGTTTCGTACTCAACTAAAGCCGAATAAATACAATGCTATAATTGATAGACATTCATATGAATATAAATAAGATAACAACATGTTGATAATCATTCATTAGATATAGATAAGAGATACAAAGTAAACCGTTTCTGTCCAGTCTATGCCCTTTTTAAGCGATAAACGTGATGATATTTTCCATTTCGTTCCGCTTTCCGTTCCGTTTTCCGTTCCGTGTTTTAGCAACACCCCGTTTTGGGAGGGTCGGGGACGAATCGCCAAATGAGTTAAGTTATTCTCTTTTGAGAAGTGGACAGGCATAGCCTGCATCCACTTCTCTTTGCAAGCCCTCATATTAACGTGTAATTGTCGGAACTGAAGACGGTCTATTTCGACTCAAGTTTCCCTGAATTTTCGTAACAGACATACGTCCCGTATGTACGAACGGGATAGGCAACTTCTACATTCGCCATGTTTATTTCCCAAACTATCACACGAGCCTTGACAAGTTTGTAAAATTCTTCCTTTTTATATTATGTTTTTCATTTCCTCTAAAACTTGTTAAAAAGGATAGCTTTTTCATACATTTTAATCGTATGTAGTGAACTAATTTAGATATAAAGAAAATATACATCGATTTTAACGTAATCTCCAAAATGGGGCAAAAACGGGTCTCTGGGTTTTGAAAACTCTGTCGTTATTATGATCAGATGAGGGTTATAGAGTACAACTTACAATTAAAGAATAATTTCAAGATAGTTTTTTAAAGGTTTTTTATCGATATATCAGGTATCATCGTAAAAATATGAAGTTAAAAATGACCTATACAAAATCACGTACCGCGTGATTTCTGCAAGACTTGTGGGAGCTGCCTATCCCGTTGGTATATACATCCCTGTAACAGACGTATTATTTCTACATTTTAAACATTTATGCATACATCTATACTACTATATTAAAATAATAGACTCGAATTTTTTGTCTTTAATACCGAGAAATCGGAAGAATACTGTCTTTTGTTTTATATATTTTAAACATAATTGGTACTTGAAGGTTACCAATTTGTTTTTATTTTTTCTCAGTTAAGCTTCGCTAATTAATAATCAACGAAAATTCCTCAAAAATTCCCGGAAATCACTTGGATTTTTTGGATTTTACAATCTTGCGCTTGCGCAATACATTCACGCTAACGGGATCTTTAGTTTACGTTTCCATAATATCACATCTGCATGAATAAACTCAGAAATGATAATACATATACGGGTAAATTTTCATTGGACTTATATTCTGTTCATATATATTAATGATTTCTTATGAGAGAAAGTATAAAATAACAAATATACATTTCAAGTACATGTAAGTACTTAATTACTTTTGTCTTCGTGATGACAAAAAATATTTGATTACATGCGAAAAAGTTACATTATATTTGTTAGAGTGAAGATAGAATATGTTTTATCGTAAAAATGCATAATGTCCTACGGACCCAGTTTTACAAAGAAAATACGTGTACGTTGGTGAAAAGGTGTTGAATTCTTCCATTCTGTGGATTAAATTTTTTAGATAAAAGGTATTTGCAGTCTGAAAAAGGTTTGTTGTGATGTTTGACTGTTATTTTCAAGGCAACTTCATTAACTTTCTCCATAATCGTTCCGGAGCGATTCTGCAATTTTCTGCTACATTACGGGTATAACGGAGGCATTCTAACTGTGAGGAGTGCCTTTCCCGAGACACAGTTAGATTTACCAAACTAAGGAAAGTGTAGTGAAATTAATACCATTATTGTAGGCTTATAGCTTTGTTATGCAAATTTCAATAATAAAACTGTGTCGATGTACCTATTCGTAAGTGTCTGATATGCAATGTCAACCCGTGCACGCACGGGTCAAAGTCTAGTATATCATAAATAAATCAACACTGCCCCACTATCAAATCATTTTCTCAACTTAAACATTCTGGCTTTAAATGATGAGATAGCTCGCTATAAGTGGTTTAAAAAAGTAGAAAATTTATAGTCGAAAAAAACTGGAAAAATATTGTTTTGATTTATTTTTCTTATAATTCAAAGAGGTATAAAGATTGGTTTCACAGTTTAAGAAAAAGTATCAAAACACAAACGATTGAATAAGTAATTGTATCATATAAAAAATCATTTTAATTTTTCAAGCATGCTTTATTAATCAATGTATGTTTAATGTTGAAATACAGATGTATAGCATAATTTGTCGCCTAAAGAGATGGATTAAAGGGAAAGAAATACCACTTTGTAGTAATGTGACTCACTATTTGTTTGCACATTGTAAGATTAAGTTGATTTAGTATGATTGATTTAGTATAGTTGATTTTCAAAATTATTGCATGTATTGTTTTAAATAAGTTTCCAATTTTATCAGAAACATTTAATCTGCGCTGACCTAGATAAACAATGTGATACAAGAACTTCAAAACCGAGAATGTAGGAGTTGAGAAAATAATTTGTTAGTTAAAGTTTTCAATTAATAAAAAATGATAGGATTTTCATTGTTAGGCTGATGTGCTTTCGAAAGGTTACATATAGTTAACACTAATTTGAATTTATAACATGTATAAAGCAAACAATGCATTAAGGTTTGTGACATATATATTATGATATTTTCTTTACTTATCAGGTGTTTTATCCTCATTCATGGTAGAAATAACTGATCCAGTTTTGGAAAAACATTTATTATAACTGTGGTATAGTATAAACATTTATTTCCAATTATGATTCAACAGTAATTTATTCAGCTATTACATCTCACATTTTTTCCCAACAATAGTATAAGTTGGATGAATTGATTGATATTTGTATACATTATGTTTAAAGATAAGAGTTAACCTTCTCTGACACTACTTTAAAAGCGGTATAATGTCGATTGTATAATTCTATTAACTTTTTAATCCGTTGATCTCTCTCTTTTCTTTCAATAATAGTATAAATTGATGAATTGATCATGGATTATCAGTTTAAATACAAATCTGAAGGTTGATTGACCTAAGTTTCTGGGACACTACTGCTTTTAATTAAACACAGTTTCACTGATTAAGCAAAGTGAAAAGGGGAATAACTGAATTTTAACATGAAAGGAGTTGTTCCCCTTTTCACCTATACTGAAAACAAGCCAAGTTTTTAATAAATGTGCAATTTATATATCTGTTCTTAAATCATTATATTCATGTTTAGCATGTTTAATTAAGTTGGAAATGCACAGAGTAATTAATTATCTTGATAATTACAAAATAGTTTCAAACACACAAGTTAGATAAAGATTAATGTGTTAGTAATACTCTCTCTCTCTCTCTCTCTCTCTCTCTCTCTCTCTCTCTCTCTCTCTCAGTACTTTTGCTTTCCTATATGTTTTAATTGAAATTTTCTGTATAATATTACTTTGTGTTATACATGTACTGGTGTGTAGAAATGTGTGGTCTCTTTATAGGTTTTAAATGTATGATACACGGATATACAGTGGATAACGTCAAGAAAAACAAAATACATATGTGGTATAGTATTCAATATATGAATTTCTCATTAGGTAGCTAATCTTTTTGTTTCTTGGTCACTCAGAAGACCTATTGCAGTCGCTCGTTTGTCGTTGTGTGTCATTCATAAACATCATAGTATGCAGCTCTTAAATAGGTATGAGGGCAGTAGTCATTGTGTTAGCCATGAGGTAAGAACTGTTGCCCGAGACCATAGGCCAAGGTCAACATCAATTTCTTACCAAGGTATTGACAAATATTGCCCTCATCCTTATTTAAAGTTTGTTTTGTCAAACAAGTGAAAAGTATATTTTTATAGTAATGTCAGGGTTGAGATATTGCCAAATTATCTTCCCCAGGGCCAGGATAAGGGGGACAGCCAGTCATATGCCACAGTCAAATACTCAGCCAGGGTAAGGGGGAAGCCAGACATAGGCCACAGTCAAATACTCAGCCAGGGTAAGGGGGAAAGCCAGACATAGGCCACAGTCAAATACTCAGCCAGGGTAAGGGGGAAAGCCAGACATAGGCCACAGTCAAATACTCAGCCCGGGTAAGGGAGAAAGCCAGTCATAGGCCACAGTCAAATACTCAGCCAGGGTAAGGGGGAAGCCAGACATAGGCCACAGTCAAATTCTCAGCCAGGGTATGGTGGGGATTCAATCATAGACCCCAGTCAAATACTCAGCCAGGGTAAGGGGGAAAGCCAGACATAGGCCACAGTCAAATACTCAGCCAGGGTAAGGGGGAAAGTCAGGCATAGGCAACAGTCAAATACTCAGCCAGGGTAAGGGGGAAAGCCAGACATAGACAACAGTCAAATACTCAGCCAGGGTAAGGGGGGGGGCTATACATAGACCACAGTCAAATAATCAGCCAGGGTAAGGGGAAAAGCCAGACATAGGCCACAGTCAAATACTCAGGCAGGGTATGGGGGAAAGTCAGTCCTAGGCCACAGTCAAATACTCAGCAAGGGTAAGGGGGAAAGCCGGTCATAGGCCACAGTCAAATACTCAGCCAGGGTAAGGGGGAAAGCCAGTCATAGGCCACAGTCAACTACTCAGCCAGGGTAAGGGGGAAAGCCAGTCATAGGCCAAAGTCAAATACTCAGCCAGGGTAAGGGGAAAAGCCAGTCATGGGCCACAGTCAAATACTCAGCCAGGGTCAGGGGGGAAAGTCAGTCCTAGGCCACAGTCAAATACTCAGCCAGGGTAAGGGGTAAAGCCAGACATAGACCACAGTCAAATACTCAGCCAGGGTAAGGTGGAAGCCAGACTTAGGCAACAGTCAAATACTCAGCCAGGGCATGGGGGAAAGTCAGTCCTAGGCCACAGTCACATACTCAGCCAGGGTAAGGGGGAAAGCCAGACATAGGCCACAGTCAAATAATCAACCATGGTAAGGGGGAGAGCCAGTCATAGACCACAGTCATATACTCAGCCAGGTTAAGGGGGAAAGCCAGTCATAGGCCACAGTCAAAAACTTAGCTAGGGTAAGGGGGAAAGCCAGTCATAGGCCACAGTCAAATACTTAGCCAGGGTAAGGGGGGAAGTCAGTCATAGGCCACAGTCAAATACTCAGCTAGTGTATGGGGGAAAGCCAGTCAGAAGCCACAATTCATTACTCAGCCAGTTTCTGTTAAGCAGGGGGAAATGGGAAAGATAAATAGAGGAAGAGAAAGAATGAGAGAGCAAGGGGACATGTGTAACAAAGAAAGTCAAAGAGAGGGAGAGAGTGACCAAAAGTAGATTATAGCAGAGAAAAGTATTATAAAGTGAAATAAATTAAGAGAGAGAGAGAGAGAGAGAGAGAGAGAGAGAGAGAGAGCAATGTCAGTGTCACAGATTTTCGAGCGGAATCAATTAAAATTTATATTTACTGTAAGACAAAGAGTAAAACAATATTTTTACATTGTTTTTACATATTTAATATAGTTTGAATCGATGCATATTGAAAGTAATTGTCCTAGTATGGAACCTGGTAAGGTCCTTCACTGTAGTCTATTGCCACTTGGTCTTAACAAGAATGGACTGGTAGGGTCCTCCACTGGACAATGTTCTCTACTGGCCACTTAGTCTACACAAGACGTCACCAATATTCGGCCACCATCGATGAAAGTGGTTTACACAATGGCAGGAAAAGGGAACCTGCGACAACATAGTACACAAACACATTAAGTACATGACAAAAGCAACTGTGGCTTTTACAACAATACGCACCATACTTTCCTTACAGGCTATACGGTCATGAATGACACACTTAGCATAGACGCTTATTACACACAAAATACTGATATACAGTCTTAAAGTAGACTTACTATAAAGCATATTAGCTTTTACACTCACAAAATACTAACTCAGTTACTTAAATGCAGTGTTGCATAATACTACTCATTACTACAAAAAGAATATGACCATAATAGTCCGCCATACTTATAATAGATTCACACACGTGTATCTAAACATAGACATTTAAATTCATACGTAACAAATAAGCATAAAAACGATTGGAATACCATGACTGGGTGTTTTAGAACAGTAATGAACGAAATGACGATAAAATTGAATTAATAAACCTCACCTCAGAAAAAGCCAGTACCAGGTTCACCCCAGAGTAAGCACACAGCTATTTATATTAACAAAATGCATAGTGACTGGATGGTATGCACGAGAGAAGTATAAGTGCGCCCTTCCCTCTGGACTGCCGCGTCCAAACTGATACTGCACGGACTGGCGGGTTTAAGGCCCAGTGAACTGAGGTTCAATATGGGTATTTACAAATACGTAAGACTAAAACACTAAGGGGCTCACCACGGGATATGTGGTTAAATTAAAATACGAAACTAAATATAAACAATGATGAATTTTAATGTGACAGTCAGAAAAAGAGAGCAAATGTTAGTAGACATAGTGTGAGAGAGAGAGAGAGAGAGAGAGAGAGAGAGAGAGAGAGAGAGAGAGAGAGAGACCGGTTACATGTTTAGCAGAGATTAATATATCTTATTCCCTCTTCTATAATTTTTCAGTTTAACATGTATGCTTGTTCTCTCTCTTTCTCTCCTTTTGCTTCCCTATATGTGTGTGTGTGTCCGTCTCACTCTCGCTCTCTCTCTCTCTCTCTCTCTCTCTCTCTCTCTCTCTCTCTCTCTCTCTCTCTCTCTCTCTCTCTCTCTCTCTCTCTCTCTCTTTAGAGAAAGCAGAGAAATTTTGAGAAAGAGGGATTACAGGCTTGTCTATAATAATTGAAGTAGAAGTAAAAATAAATTAATAAAAGGGGTCTGGGGGTCTAGTTTATAGCTAGATTGTGTTTGAATTATACAATAATAGCAAGGTAATTATTTTAGGTCCTCCCCCAGGTCTTAGAGACAACCCTGCTGGATAAAGAAGGAAAGGAGGAATGCATGAGTTCAGGCTAAGCAGGAAAAGTCTGAGAGATATACAGAGAGAGAAAGAGAGATTAAAAGAAAAGAGAGACAAGGGCAGATGTTAAGCAGAGAAAAAATCAAGGTACTGAGAGTACTGAAAGACGGAGTCTTAAAAGTTTGAATTGATAGTTGTCCACGTTTTCCTCGATATATGTTCCAAACATTATGAGTTTGAATTAGTTGTTTCAATCTAGTATGTTAAAGTTCGGCTTTTTGCAATTGCCTGATACTTTGTCTAAATTTGACTTAATCCCGACCGGGACTGTTCTTCATAATTGTAGAAAATTGACACAACGGTATTTTATGTAAAATAAGACCCAAAGGAAAAATTCTAAAAACTACAACTAACCGGGAAAATCAAAACAACTACCGTATATTTAGGTAGATAATTTAAATCATGAGCTTTTTTAAAATGTTTGATCCAAGGGAAAATCCACACGTCGGACGAATTTGTTATACAAGGTTTATGAATAAACCCGAAATCTCTCAATCTGCTGAATTACCGAACAAAGTTAACATTTGTATACCGATAACAAACACAGGCACCTGACGTAAGAAATATTTCTTTTTTACAATCAGATTATTCCAAGTACTAAAACAATAAAAAAAAGTTCGTCACGGTAACCATTTTGACTTTTTTAGACCGAATTATCTGTCACGATTCATATAAAAATAATTGGTAAAAATAAATTCGTTTGCTACTTACTACTTTTTCTGTAAACTCGTGAATCATATACACGAATTAAGATTCAACTATTACTTTCATGAAAAATCATACTCCGAATTCAGTGAACTGCTTTTTAAATCGACAAAACTAGAAAATAGAGTCCAAAAGTGAATGAATCACGTCATATTTTGAGGTAGATCTTTCCTGATTGGCTGTTATATATGTCGTTAAATAAAGCAACAGAATGATAAAGACATTTATTGATAAATGTACAGAGATAAGTCAGTTAAGGACTGGTTAGAAAAAAAATAAGGAACATGTCATGTTAGTGCTAATGAAGGAGAGCTGGTTTCATCTTTAGGAAAAATATTCACATGGCGGTAATATGTTTTACTGACAATTGATAAAGCAAAAATTATTGTATGATATATAGTTGTAAATTGTTGATTTTAGCTATTAATTCAGCATTTTTTGATTTTAAAATTTCTAATATATGCAAAGTTAACGCTTTCAAAAGTAAAAATAACAAATGTCGCAGGACATTGTCATCTGTTTCCTTTCAATACACTCTCCTCTATTAAGCACACGTTTTCATTCGTGTCGTGGAAAAAAATGAACTTGATTTCGAAAGCGATTTAATTTCATTTTTTTGAAGAGCTACAATAAAGGAGTTGTAAAATAGATTTTAAAACGACAATAAAAACTTGTTCTTTTTATCTTCTTAAAATTGTGATAAGTACTACATGTATTTATTTACATGTACTACCACACGGTAAATGAAAAATTTAAAACATAACAACCATGCATTATCTCTGAATTCATAGGTCTAATATTGGTGCGGGATATTTACCGATAGGAGATATTCACTGAAATGCATGAAAAGGTTCTGCACTATTTTCTTATGCCGAGACTTAATTCATGTGTTCTACGCGTGCCCGTGCCTTCCGGTTTGATACTTGGCTGACAGTAAACTAAAAGACGGGGTCATGTGACCCCGTCTAAAAGAGAGATAGAGAGAGAGAGAGAGAGAGAGAGAGACCGGTGTCATAGAAAGTGGGTACATGTTTAGCAATCTCTCAATCATTTTTCCCATTTGCTCTCTCTCTCTCTCTTTCTCTCTCTCTCTCTCTCTCTCTCTCTCTCTCTCTCTCTCTCTCTCTCTCTCTCTCTCTCTCTCTTCAGAGAAAGCAATCATGTATGAAAGCAGAGAAAAGGATATAGAATGAATTAAGGAATGGGCAATAGGCTTAGCAAGAAAAGTCTGAGATATATACAGAGAGAAAGAGAGAGAATGAAAGAAAGGAGACAAGGATCTCTGTTAAGTCAGAAGCAATGCAACTCTCTTTCTCTCTCAGAAAAAGCAACTGTGTTAAAGGAAATAAATTTTGAGATATAGGGATAAAGAATGAAAGAAGAAATAAAAAAAACATGAGTTCTAGCTAAATAAGAACATTCTAAGGGATATACACACACAGAGAGAGAGAGAGAGAGAGAGAGAGAGAGAGAGAGAGAAAGAAAAAAAAGGATTATTCTCTCTCATAGAAAGCAAGCATGTGTGAAAGCAAAGAAATATTGAGAAAATGATATAGAATGAAAGAAGGAATGATAAATGAGCTAAGCAAGAACATTCTGAGATGTATACAGAGAAAAAGAGAGAAAGCAAATGAAAGTACTGGTAAAAGGAGACAAGTATATAAGTAAAGTCAGAGAGAGAGAGAGAGAGAGAGAGAGAGAGAGAGAGAGAGAGAGAGAGAGAGAGAGTGAGAGAGAGAGATATAAAGTAAAGCTATGAAACTCTCTTTCTCTCTCAGAGAAAGCAACCATGTAAAAAGCAGAGAAACTTTGAGAAAGAGGGATAGAGAATGAAAGAAGGAATGAGAAACATGAGATCAAGCTAAGCAAGACAATTCTGAGGGACATACAGAGAGAGAGAGAAATAAAGAAAGAGAGAGAAAGAGAGAGATTGAAAGAAAAGAATCCAGGTTACATGTTAAGCCTGAGAGAGAAAGAATTCTTGTCTGGAAAATGTTCTAGAGAGTGAGAAAAGGATTGAGATATAGAAAGAGAAAACAAGATAACATGTTTTACAGAGAAGGTCGAAGAGAGAATTCTCTCTCTCCTCTCTCTCTCTCTCTCTCTCTCTCTCTCTCTCTCTCTCCTCTCTCTCTCTCTCTCTCTCGTTCTCCCTCTCTCTAATGTCAATCATATTTTGGGCCATTTATTTAACAAGTTGAGTGTTTCTGTAACCAGAGCCATATTTATGAATCATTATTTATATGAATCACTATTATCTGTGTAGGAATGATACATTATTACATTAAAGAAACATGTTTTTAAAAGAAAACATTTTATAAAAAATGTGATATTGATATGTGGTTGACTTCATTTAAAACACTTTATTTTTTTTATTGAACAGGTTGTGATTTTGAGACCTTGTCCCTCCACACAATGGAAACAGCAAGCACTCCATGTAAAGTACATCAGTGTTCTAAGTGTCCAGGGGACACAGAGTACTATTGTGTATCGTGTCCATGTGATCTGTGTCCCCAGTGTAAAGAGAACCATGTAAAAGATCTCCAAACAATTGACCATGATGTTGTGTCACATCGTGATAAAATCAACAACATCCCAACACAAGAGATCTGTGTGAGACGTCCTAGCCATGTTTATAGAAAGTACTGTGAATCTTGTCAAGTTCCTGTCTGTTTCTATTGCACACAGCATAGAAATAACCGACAATTAGATATTACAACATCCTATGACACAAAGCGACAACAACACAGAGGAACCATTCACACCATCAGAAGTGAAGCTCTCTTTTACAGACCTGTTCTCCTGCCACGAATCAAAACTGATTTCAAAACCTGTCGCACAAAATTCTCCCTCTATCAATCAGAGATGTTAACAAAGGCCAGGACACTGAAGCATCTCATTGACTATATACAAAACGATTTCATGTGTAATGTGTTCTGTGACTTTGATTTCAAACACAGATGTTTAAAACAGAAAAAAGAAATGATCATACATATTGTCAGCCTACAGAGATATGTGCACATATATGAACAGAGGAGAATAATCAGACCGATACAATTCCTCTCCTCCATAAAGACAGCCCTCCCCCAGATACATCCTACACTCCACACCAGCCAGCTCTCCATGACTGAGTCACTCAACAAGGAAGATGTGATGGAGTCACTGAGGGCAATCCAAATCACAGAGAGAGGAAACCGACGCGTAGGAAACCAGTGTCTGCTGAAACTGACGTCTGTTCCTGAGCTCCATCAATCTATCACACTGACAGGTGTTGATCGTTGTTATCACATTTCCTGTGTGACATCAGACCGGGTCTGGGTCAGTGATATAGAAAACAATCTCATCTTGACAGACACAACAGGTGTCCCTCTACATCGTGTGGAGGATTCATGTAGTGGTTATGATAGAGGATTACACACAGTGAACAGTGAGAGTGAACTGATTTATATAGATAGGTATTATAACATCAACAAAATGTCAAAGGATATGAAAACAACCACCACATTTATAGAGAGAACAGACCCTACATGGAGACCACGGTGTGTGTACTGGCCCCCGTCCACTGGGGATCTACTGGTCGGGATGTGGTATATACATAAAGCCACAGGCAAGGTTGCAGGCAAGGTAACCCGGTACAACCAGAGTGGACAACTCACACAAACCATACAGCATGACAAAGGATGTGGACTGTATAGTGAACCTATCTATATAACAGAGAACAACAATGGGGATGTCGTGGTGTCTGACTATGATTATGACTATGTGTCTGGTGCTGTAGTGGTGACAGAACGTGGAGGAAGACATCGTTTTTTCTACACAGGACATCCATTAGGATCACGACTACGGCCACGTGGAATCTGTACTGACGCGCTGTCACACATCCTGGTGTGTGATTGTATAACCAAAACAGTACAGATGTTGGACAAGGACGGTCAGTTCCTGTCACATCTACTGACAGAATCACAAGAGATGGGTGAACCATGGAGCCTGAGTTATGATGTCAACACTCACCGTCTCTGGGTTGGATCATGGGACAACAAGGTGTGTGTCTACAGGTATATCACCAGACAGGACGCTCTGACAGGTAAGTCTGAGTCATCATCATTGATGTAGTATATATGTGTTAGGTATCATACAGGTTTCAATGAGATCTAAGTATACATTAGTTAATTTTGTTATATCACACAAGTCATATTAAATTGTTAATTCAGTTTATATCTATTTCATTGTGGTTGTAATTCATAAATTAGTTATACAGTGGAGCCTCACTTATCCGGACACTTTTGTCCCCAGGCCAAATCGTCCGGATATGTGAAGCGTCCGGATATCTGAATTGTGATATTAACCTTTAATATTTATGGAAACATAACTCATAAATTAATTATACAATTAAATTTGATAGCCATAAGCACTACAAAAAAAGTTTAGTTTTTTTTTAAAATTAACAAAACAAAATATTGTTACAAACATTATTTAAGGTATGTTTTTTCCACAGGAAACCAAGCACTACATTCTACAAGGCAACACATGTACATGTACATAACAATCACTGTATTAAACCGATAATTTAATTACATTCGCATAACAAAGCGAAAAGAAGAAAGTCGGTGTTCCACTTTACGCTGGCAAATCTTATTCTTCAAGCTAGCGGTGATCGCAAATCTCGCTCTCTTGGCCGGTGGTGTTGACATGTTTGAAGCTGCTCAACATTTCTATATATATTCCCTTATTGATAATTGTCCAAGCTAATGTTTCATTGACAGAACATACCCAAGCTAATTTTACGTATCCATCTTTCTATAGAGTTAATTGCACCCAAGCGATATTTACAAGTAGCGTGAACACTCATCCACGCCATGTTTGGTATAAATTATTATTACACTGTTAATTGAACACACGCTATAAAATTAATGTCGATACCCTGAACATCCCAAGCGGTCTTAATAACTATCGTAAACAGAACTCAAATTATCAAATATTTCATTTCAATTACGTTTTAAAATGAATTGGCGTACGAACGATCTAATCACACTTCGATTAATAGAATTTTAATTCAATCAATAGATGACTTTTTTTAAACACAAATTAAACAATTTTCATGACATTTTAATCAAACAATAACAGTTCATAAGTTAAATGGCGACAATTAAACATGTCGCATCCATGGTTATCGTAATATCCTCGGGCGAGTACATAGCGTGATACAGGTGACCCCGATTACCGGACGAAGGCATTGTTTAAAACCAGCAACCAGTGTCAGATGTTTTTACACTAATTTGCACTTGTGCATAAAAAACTTTTGTGCCCCCGAACACTTAAATGTGACCGTCCGGTTAAATGAGGTAAAATTTAAAGGAAAACTGTATTATGTGGTAAAATTTGACCGTCCGGATCCGGAACGCGGAATTCCGGATAAACGAGACAAATTATTGTGTAAAAATTCCGTTCCCAATAAAAATCGACCGGAAAGTGAAGCGTCCGGATATCTGGCGTCCGGATATCTGAGGCTCCACTGTATATCCATGTAATTGTTATTCATTATTACATATATGTACATATTACCATATTTTTCCTCAAACTTATTTAAACAAGCATTCTGAGAGTATTGCATAAGCAATACACGTCCCCTACCGGTTTGTGGAAATCGTGAAAACAATGCACTGTTATGCAGAATATCGAACCCGAACATTAAAATATTCGAAGATAAGAAATTAATTTTCTCGAAAATATGTCAAACAGACGCTACATAAGTGTAAACTTGGTCAGTAGTTTGACATTTTGTAGCTGTTCAGCAAATTTCATATTATTACACAAACGCATAAAGAAAAAAATGTGTGTAAAAATGAAGTGGGACAGACAAACGGACGGACAGACAGACGCACAGACGGACAGACGGACTGACGGACGCAGAGGAAAGCTATAGTCCCCTCCTTTGAAAACCGGTAGGGGACTAATAAGAAAATGCGAACATTTTCATGGTTATGAAATTAAGATATACAAGAGAAATTCATTTAAAGTACATAAATGAGTTTGATAATAACTGTAATCAGAGTATTTAATTAACTTAACCTACTTCATGTAACAATACAGAATTAAAACTCTATGTTTGATGTTTGTAGATCATAGTCGTGTGATGGAGTCACTGAGTGGAATCCCAACCCCAGGGACAGAAAAACCACAGCATGGAAACCAGTGTCTGCTGAAACTGATGTCTCCCCCCGAGTTACTTCACTCTCTCACAGTGACAGGTGTTGATCGTTGTTATCACATTTCCTGTGTGACATCAGACCGGGTCTGGGTCAGTGATGATAGAAACAATCTCATCTTGGCAGACACAACAGGTGTCCCTCTACATCGTGTGGAGGATTCATATAGTGATATATATGGAGGATTACACACAGTGAACAGTGAGAGTGAACTGATTTATATAGATAGGAATAATAACATCAACAAACTGTCAAAGGATATGAAAACAACCACCACATTTATAGAGAGAACAGACTCTACATGGAGACCATCGTGTGTGTACTGGTCCCCGTCCACTGGGGATCTACTGGTCGGGATGCGTTATATACATACAGAGACAGGCAAGGTAACCCGGTACAACCAGAGTGGACAACTGACACAAACCATACAACATGACATCACAGGACGGGGACTGTATAGAATACCTAACTATATAACAGACAACAACAATGGGGATGTCGTGGTGTCTGACTGTACACGTCATGCTGTAGTGGTGACAGAGCGTCGAGGAAGACATCGTTTCTCCTACACAGGACATCCATCAGGATCACGATTATGGTCACGTGGAGTCTGTACTGACGCGCTGTCACACATCCTGGTGTGTGATGTTAGAACCAAAACAGTACAGATGTTGGACAAGGACGGTCAGTTTCTGTCACATCTACTGAGAAAATCACAAGAGATGTGTGAACCATGGAGCCTGAGTTATGATGTCAACACTCACCGTCTCTGGGTCAGATCAGGGGAGAACAACAAAAAGGTGTGTGTCTACAGGTATATCACCGGACAGGACGCTCTGACAGGTAAGTCTGAGTCATTATCATTCACATTAATTAGATATAGATAACTAAGACACACAACCCGTGTTAATTATCAGTCAATAAGATACATGTAAGACATGTTTATCTGTGTGATAGTTTGTCAATATAAACAGCTTTTTGTTACAGGGTTAGCTGTATCTACCAGTCATTGGGATTCATTGTTTGTTTGTCTAAAATACCGTAAATAGAAATTGAATGTTTTTATAATAAGATGTGCAGTCACATGTCATTCTAATTAGTTAATTAATGTTTGTAACATATCACTTTAATTAATAAACCAGATGTTAATATAGTGACACATGTATTTGTAATTTGTTTTGTTACAAGTCGATTGAAATGATTTTATTAATTACATAACTATAAAAGCATGTGTCAATGTAATTAGGTTAAACTTATTTATAGATGTAGGTCTGTCTTATATATACTGTATGAAGTTGATTATCAATTAACAGCTAATTAATCTCTTGTTGTAGATGAGAACAGACCCCGTCCTGATGGAGATGACATGTCCAGCTCAACACCAGCCGTAGAATGGAGATAACCTGGATATTGACAGGTTGTAAATGTTTCTGTACAAATCTAGTCTGCTCTCAAAACCACACATGTTATTTGTCCCTTTGTTCAACATCTGCAGCTGAAATTGACCTGTGTATAATTCACATGGACTATAATACTGACTCCTGTTTATTTCACACTTTGTGATCATCCAAGCATGGCTGTCTGTTGCTTAATATGAAATTGAATGTAATGAAATTGGATTGCAGAGATAAATTAAATAATAATTAATAATACTTAGTGTTTAAATTTATACTTGTGTTTTTTTTCACCATTAGATATAAAGAATGTTATGGAATTCATACTAACATTATGATTCCTAACCATGATTTTCCATTCAAAATATCCAACACAGTAATTGATGTAATCGGACAAAATATTTCCTAAAGGGATGGATACCAGCATCTTATTCAGTGATGTAACGGCCCGTGTGTTTATAGCTCTACACAAACGTATTCAGTGATGTAACGGACCGTGTGTTTATAGCTCTACGCAAACGTGTTCAGTGATGTAACGGACCGTGTGTTTATAGCTCTACACGTACTTATTCAGTGATGTAACGGACCGTGTGTTTATAGCTCCACACAAACTTATTCGGTGATGTAACGGACCGTGAGTTTATACCTCTACACAAACTTATTCAGCGATGTAACGGACCGTGTGTATATAACTGTACACGTACTTATTCAGTGATGTAACAGCAGGTTTTTTTTTACATGAACTGTTGTTTTGGGTAAATGATTTCTCAGAGAACTGGTTTTAAAAATGAAATTTCTCATCAATTATACATGTATCTTGGTTTTACTTACATGTTGATTCCAAACTTTTATGTTTTCTTAATACAATTATTCAATATTGTACACCCATTTTTAGGGATGGGACGATCCACCGATGCACCGGTGCATCACGGTATTTATTTTGACGATATTTGGATCGATACATTTACCATTAATACAACGATACCTAAGCAAACTTTTTTTTTTATTTTCCAAAAATATCCGAACTTCATATATCGGCTATTTTTAGTCTGCGCGCCTAATATGAAAGTACAAAGATGGCGGAAAACCTCGTAAAGTTGTCAAAACTGTTTGGAAGCTAAATCTGGAGTGTGGACAACTTTTGGATTACTTGTTTATGAAAAAGTAGTGTATATGAGACTAAAGTAATTTGTAAATTGTGCAACACTCATTTTGAATATATATCAAAATAACTTTGGACATGCGTTAAAACATCGACAAATTGAATTGATTTTAAACCTTATTCATGTTTTCATTTAGTTGCAATGTATCGTGATATGTATCGTATCACATCTCATGTAACGCGATATGTACCGAATCGGCTCAGTACAGAATCGTCCCAGGCCATTTTTTTTCCAATATCTTTATGTCTGTCAACTTGAAATATTTGAAAATATTTTTTGAGAAGTTCAAATACATACAACCATTGTACATGCATATTATAAACGTTTGATTAGTGTTTTAAACAGAATTAATAATTATAGCTGATGGAAATGATATTGATCATTGAACTGAGTTAACATGAAATATAGGGATGACTAGCTTTTATAGGTGTACATATCTACAGAATTCCACCTTAATTTAGTCAGTTAAATGGCACATTGCTAAAATCTAATCCATCTTGGGCAAAGCTTGTTTAATTAGTTTGAATTTATCCTAAATATTAAAAATTGAAATATTAAGTAAATTTAATGTTGTTTGAACTCAAGTACAAAATGTTTCTATACCCACCCACCCCTGTACAACAAGAGTTTATTCATGACATGTCTTGATATGAGAATACAATTCAATGTTAATATTGATTTTAACGTCATCTCTGAACTGAAAAACAAATTAGCTACTTTTTCATTGGTGCAGTTTTTTGTGTGCACAGATACTGCATTTTGCGGTTCATGTTATGTTGTTTCCCAAGTAATATCATTGATGATTCACATTTGATGTATATGAAAGTGAATAAAATACATTTAACTATCCATATAGTTATATCTTTTTATTAGTCAGACTCTGTGCAGTTTACAAAAGAACAAGGAGACAATAATAGACCAAAATAATCATCTAAGTATTGTTAGTATACCTCAGTATGATGGTTTATCAGGTATAAAAAGCAGGATCTGTATTTTATAAACAAAATGATTTGATTTTAAAAGAGGCATAACTCCTCAAAAATATATCATATCAAATTTTCCTGCACTCATGCAAGTCTATACTTTTTTTAACGACAATATAAATTGACATGTACAGAAACGCAAAAAATGATGGAATTTGTAATAACTGGTATTATGCACATTTACAGATTATGTTCTAAAAACCTACAAGGCTTTACGTAATTCTGTGCAGCGGTTTGCGAGAAGTTGCGCTTACAAACTGTTCATTATGTACTATATCAATTATAAATGTTTGTGGTTATATGAACATCTTCACAGTGTTTCCTTAACACCTACAAAGTTTTGTGGAATTCCATTTAGCGGTTTAAGACCTAGAAGAGTTTTGCTTTAAAAAGGGAATGGTCTGACGGGGATTCTCAATATCGTCATACTTTGGTCCACCACGGCCCTTTACGGATGTGTCACAGCTGCTCTGGGTGGGGGCCCAGGTGCCCGCTACACCCGCCTGGTTTCTACAAGAACACCCTTCTACTTTGTCGTGCCTCCGTTCATCGTTCTAGGACGTAATACAGATTTCCTGAAAAGAAAGCGTTTTATTAAACAGTTCTTGAAATTAGGATTTTTTTCATCACGTTGAGGTAGAATTTTATTTTAAAACGCTCATTTATGGTAGAAGTTATCAACAATACAAACATTTTAACATCCCCAACACTCGGTTCTCAGATCAAACCCTTTAAGAAAATACGACGCGAAGCGGAGGTTGACAATGGTTTTCGAGGGATGTCAATTTCAACAGTTACCCTACCAAATTTACGCGCATGTAACAATTCGTTGTGTTACCCGTTACCAAGTGTGTTGCTAACGCTGAGGGTAATAGAACGGATTGTCAACTGCGTCTAAACCAATCAGATTTCAGTATTTAACATGACAGTATAATAATACATGTTATTCGACATTTTCTTGGTAATACATTCATACGGACTTTGTTTTTAAAATTTCTGTGAGACTTTTACTAGAGATTTTGATATTACTGTCATATTCTTTAAGCTTTTTATTAATGGAAGCACATGTCATGTTGTAAATTTTGAATTTATCGGGTGGCAGTAAATACAAAACGCGGGCATGTTAAGGCTTCCCGATGCGATATGTAGAAAGTCACTTGTCTGTACTTCATACGATATGACGTCATAATTAACTTTGACGTCACGATCTGCATTCCTGTCGATAGTTCTCAGGGAAAGTATCTGAACGTTAAGAGTGAATATATCAAACCAGTATAATACCGCATGTTTCCTTTATATAGATGCTGCAGTTAATTCTAGACGTACAGAATTCATTCATATTAAAAACCAGTATCAAATAATCGGCAGTTTTAAAGCTTCGTTTTAAGTAAAAGACTATTTATAAACTAGTGGTTTGGAGACTCTCCCTGCTACGTGTAAACAACTGAATGAAGAAATTGTAATGCATGTAAAACCAGCTTGGCGCAGGTGAAAGATCAACACAATTTTAGAATATTTTACGTAAAATTGGTAGAGAATATAAGTACCAATGATAATTGTGCTGCGGAAACCTACGGATTTACCCCAAGTTTTTGTAAATCGCTTTTGATTAGTAAAAATGTGCATTATTTTGATGATTTTGTGGAATGTTTCAAAAATATCTTCTATAAACGAAATATCTATTTCTTTCCCAAGCAAGAACTTCAAAGTTTATGACTTAACAAAGGATTTTTTTAAAAATATGCATGATTTAATGTCATTAATCACCTGCGCCGATGCGTTTTAACTAGATCATTTGCAATATTAGGATGACGAAGTACATATGACGTCACAAAAATGCATCAAATATAATGTTTAACATTGATGTCAATAAATGTAACATAGATTTAAAGAAATACTCCCGGTAAAATTATTTTTGCCATGATTCAAATAATATCGTTTTCCAGCCGTATTTTAGCATCGGGACGCCTTTACAATGCTGCGAATTTACAACATCACAATCATGTGGTGTTCCGATGGGGGCCACTTCGACCTTCGCACTTTCGTCTTTAGGTTAAAGATGCGAGAGTGCGAAGGCGAAAGTGCGAGAGTGCGACGGCGAAGGAGCAAGAGTGCAATATGCGATGGCGAACATGCGAAGGAGCGATACAACTATCACTCCTTCGCCTTTTTTGATAGCATTCAGCAAGTCTCGGTCGATTAAGTAGAAGTTGATGCAAGCACCGTATTCGCCACAGTGGTCAATACCTTTTTAACATTCATTTCAATGTAACCATGGTTACATTAAAATTAATGTTAAAACGGGCTTGGCCCCTGTGGTACTCGCCAAGGTTTTCCGATTAATCCATGGTATTATTGGTACGCATGCGCTAGGCCATTGTGCTTACTATGAATGTTTTGTGTATATGTGTCGTATATGTTTACCAGTGCTGGCTATGCCTAATCATTATATACTCCACTTAAAATGTAATGTCCGCCATTATGTATACATATGCACTTCCAGACTCCTGTCACTTACAAGCTGTCTGTTTACCGTGGATCAAACACAGTCATATTCTAATCTCATTATGCGACACTCCACCACCCCCCCCCCGAAAAATTCAATATTAATAACTTCACACATGCAGTAAAGGGGAGAGAGAGTCTGGATATTATATCATATATAATAAAATCTCCAAAATATGTCTCGGAACCCACCCCCCCCCCCCCCTACAAATATAATTATCCATCGACGACCCCCCCCCCCCCCTAGAAAAAGGTATGGATCTGCGCAGGCTGTTGAAAATAAATTCTAAAAAGTTCATCGTCAGCCTCAGATGTCCTTTTATACAGCTAAAATTGTCTTTAATTAAACGATAGAGAGCTCCACAATTATAAAAAGGCGAAAGCGCAAAGATGCGCAGCCTTCGCAACTTCTCACTTTCATCTTCGCGCTTCGCCGTCGCATATTCGCATTTTTGCTCCTTCGCCGTCGCATCTTCGCAACTTCACACTCTTGACCTTGACCTAAAGGCGAAAGTGCGAAGGTCGAAGTGGCCCCATCGGAACACCATAATTTACTGCCACCCGGTAAATTCAAAATTTACAACATGACACACTTATCCATTTAGTATGGTGTTCCTATGGTGTTCCATCATCTTGTCTACCAATGAGGAGGCAGATGTGAAAAAAATCGAAACCAAATCTGGAAATTGAAATGCTCAACTAACTGTGTTCCTTAATTAAAACACGCTTACCTTACTACATAAACCATGTATAATAATATATTGTTATCTGTCTGAACGTAATAACAGACACATGGAAACTGTCATTTTGAGAAGCGCTGACTGGACTTCTCTCTATATATTGATGACGTCAGAAGGAATCAAGGTACTATTGTCTGCGGCATGTTTTGTAATATCCATGATCACTCGGTGGTTGTTTGACCACAACATATGGTCCACACCTGATTTCCTCAGTTTCAGTCCAACTCTATTTATATACTCATATATACACACTAGTTGTGTGGTCCCCACTACTGGTCACACCCTCACACTGACTCTGGTGTGTGCTGGTCCCCTCACAGTCCCTTTCCTGATGGCCATCTGTTGTGAGGTCCCCACTACTTGTCACACCCTCACACTGACTCTGGTGTGTGCTGGTTCCCTCACAGTCCCTCTCCTGATGGCCATCTGTTGTTTGGTCCCCACTACTGGTCACACCCTCACACTGACTCTGGTGTGTGCTGGTCCCCTCACAGTCCTACTCCTGATGGCCATCTGTTGTGAGGTCCCCACTACTTGTCACAACCTCATACTGACTCTGGTGTGTGCTGGTCCCCTCACAGTCCCCATCCTGATGGTCATCTGTTGTGAGGTCCCCACTTCAGTACCGTCAACGCGGATCCCGTATTTGACCGCACTGCCCCCGGGGTTATTTAATCCTTTCCGCGTTACATCATCGCGGTTAATTCATCGCGGTCCTCGCTGCAGCCATGTTTAAACCGCGGCGGTGTAACCTACCGTTGAACAAGGTGATCGGAGATTTTTTCCTGTATGCTATTAGACAATAAGACGGCCACCTAACACTGAGAGTCATTCTATACTGGCCATGTCTGATGTATTGTTTTCATTTCACATATTAAAATGATTACGTATTTTTAATGCACGTTTTCAAAACTCCTTATCAATTATTTTAGAGACATTTTAATTAAAGAATCATCTGCACCCGTAATAATTTTTATGTAACTGTTGATATACCTATTATTTCAAAAATATTTAATCATTTTTATAATGTAATCTACATGACGGAGAGGGATAGAACTATAAAATATTATTTTTCGATTTTTTAATGATTTTAAACATTTCCGACTACAAAAATGTTTTAATCCATATCAGTTTGTAGCTCGTTTTACGGCACTCTCTCGATGCTCAAGACAATTAATCTAGTCCGTGACAGGCACAAGCTACACGGAGAACGTTTACCTACGGTCAACGGCATGTTCAATATGAAGCTACAACACAAATGTACATGTAGTATCAGCTGCGAATACCGTTTTTCGTAACCGCCCCCTCCAACTCTTCAACGTTTTAATTACTGTGAAAGTACATGTAAATTGTACTTGACTTTAGTCCCAATTGTTTAACACAAAGGTGTGAAACCATCGCATTGACGGGAAATCACTCTACGCTTGAATGCACAGAATACACTGGTACATGTATATGAGACAGGTGGATAATCCGTGTAACGAGTGACCATCAGGAATTTCATTTGTTTTTCAAACAATTTTATTAACAGTAATAGCAATAAATAGTTATTCATCTTACTGTTATCTGTTTAACTGTTAAACGTGTTTAAGATCCACCCCCTCTGCAAAAAACCTAAAACCTTCAATATAGACTAAGAGAGAGAGAGAGAGAGAGAGAGAGAGAGAGAGAGATAGAGAGACTGTCGATACTCAAGACAATTAACCTAGTCCATGACAAGCACACGCTACGCGGTGTACGTATACCATACGATCAACGGCAAAATATGAACATTTGACTTTATCCTTAAAATATAAAAAGATATTGACATCATTTTATGTGTGTTGAATATGAAGCTACTACACATATGTCGTATCAGTAGCGACTCAGAAATGATTAATCTTAAAATAGTACTTTTAAAAAAATGTGGAAATGTTTCGGTAAACAACAGGAAAAATACATACAAATATTAAAACTTATACGTGGTCGACCAGGACTTATAAGATAAGAAAAACGGACTTCAAATTAAGACTTGGAAGTATGGAAATTGAAAATTAATTGTTGCACTAATGTAAGTATTCAAGCCTTTAATATAGATGATGTTTTTTTTTTTTAAAATACGACAAAATTACGATGTATACAAGGTTTTAAGAAGTGCCGACTTGGCGAGTCAGCGCGTGATCCAAAGAACGGTGTAATGACTACAAACGGGATAAAAAAAAACTAACAGTAATAGTGTATTTCACACCCTAGCACATAAATTATCTATAATAATAGTGAAATCATGGAAAAAAACATTAATTTACTCACCTTATTGGCTTCGTCATGGTAAACAGAATTGACAAACTTTGAATGCAAATGAAATTTGATTTGCCCAACGAACATATATTTTTGCCAAATACATTCTGTTGAAACATGTCTTATAAAGCATTTAAACGTATTTTCAGACCTGCATATGAATATGAATAATCCACTTTGCACATTCAATTTTCCTGAGTGCCCTGTTTTCACGTAAAAATGGGATATTTTGATTAACTGCGCATGCGCCGAACTCCTCTTTCGGAGTATTTTTTCTTTTGAGAAATCACTTCCGTTTACTCCGTTTTCGGAGTCCGCCCAGACTGCTGACAGTAAATCACTCTTCGCTTGAACGCACAGAATTCACGGGTATGAGGCAGGTGGATATTCCTTGCAACAAGTGACAACCAGGAATTCGACCTGTATATTAAACAATTTCTATAACAGTAACAATAACTGTTTCATTTTATTGCCTTCTTAAACTGCAAAAGGTGTTTAACATGTCTCTTCCACCGAAAAGAGAGAGAGAGAATTAGTTTTCTTTTTAAATAACGTTGTATATGAACTTAACTTCACAAACACAGTGTCAAGCATTAAATTAAACATCATAAACAGTGTTAAATACTTTATTGTTAGACAAACTTCTTTTTTTCATTTACCTAAAAACTAATAGAACGAAACTGTTTTTCTTTTTCAAGGAAGGAGCACGTGGTGCAGCTCGCGGGCTGATTTGATTGACAGGTGAAGCACGTGGACTCAGACTGAAACTGCATATTGGATTCAATTACAATGTATACGGTCCCTATTCTTATATGAATACTAAACGTAGGAAATTTTCATATTAGTATATTTCAATTGAATGCAGTGGCGTCGGGGGGGGGGGGGGGGCTAAAGAGCATTACTCTCTCTCTCTCACTCACACACACGCACGCACGCACGCACACACACACACACACACATAAAGATCGTAGATAAAATCAAGATCGGCGACACTCAATCAAGAAGCCTCCTCTGTAAGACAGTTGTACGGTTAGACGAAGCCGTACGCAATTTGGAGATTTTCTTTTGTCTTGAATAGGTGTGAAAACCCCTAGAGCATGTCGTTTTCTACCCTAGGTTTGTTAATCACTATACACGGGAAATGATCGCGACTTAAAATTAATATACACAATGAAGGAAATGTGTACAAAATTAGTTGGCATTTGAATTTTTTAAAAGTAACTCGAGATGTATGCATTTAATAACATGTACAATTCCCATGTTGTTTTGTGATGTAACAACCTCATTCCAATTCTTGTAAAGAAATGTCTATCTTCACGCACACCAGAACGCCTATAGCCATTGTTTTATGAAAATCACGGAATATACGTGTATATCTTTTCAGGGCAACACTTAATTTAATATAGCATTGAATGATTCATTTTTGACGTCGTCGTGTCAATAACTGCCGTCAGGTGAGCAGACAAATTGAATAACGCGCGTTAGCGCGTTATGATAATTTGTCTGCTCACCTGACGGCAGTTATTGACACGACGACGTCAAAAATGAATCATTTAATGCTTATATTTACATTCCCTTACTGAAGAAATCAATTGTTTACTTAAATAAATCGATATAAAGTGCAGATCACGGAGGGAGTGAATAAGTAACAGCAGGAACAGCTGTTTTGTAAAACCGGTTCAAACTGGTTTTCACATAGACTGTTGAGATGAGATCGACGAGCATGAAAATATAATCCATGATAAATAACTCTTGAAATGGTGCTTTAAACAATAAAGTCAACTTTTTTGTTGA
This sequence comes from Magallana angulata, assembly GCF_025612915.1. NCBI lineage: Eukaryota > Metazoa > Mollusca > Bivalvia > Ostreida > Ostreidae > Magallana > Magallana angulata. Next base: position 37,283,561 of record NC_069119.1, on the reverse strand, counting down.
ATAATTATAAAACATGGTGTTTTTACAACATTCATGAAATACATTTTTTAACTAATAACATAGAAATCACTGTTTGAGAACTACTTATGTAAATTACTCGTAAATTCATACGCAGTGAATAGGTGTTGCATTTAGAGGCATTTAAACGTCACGGAATTTAATGGAAAAACACAGTAGAATGTAAATATAACTGAATAAAACCCGTGCGATGTGAAGAATCATACAATTTTATTTATGAGTACCTTTTTCCTTTGTGTTTTGATTAGGATAACTGATTTTCCTTTGAACATTTAATTGTGAGCATGTGTTTTCATAAGGCTACAACTAGTCAGTCTACAGAAATCAATTTTCCAAACAAATTATAAAACAATGACGCTGTTACAGCAATTATAAAGTCGTGATTTTCCGTAATATGAGCGATTAAGCCACTTTTAAAATTTGAATGCATTTTTAACGGTTTCATAGGATAAAAAGATAAAATGATATTGAAAATAAAAATATACATACTTGAATATTTATAAAGTAAAATATTTAATTTAAGTAAATAAGTCTGATTAATTTTACACCTTTTTTGTTAGATTTTAGAATTTAATTTAATCGTATATCGATATACATGTATCAATAAGTTAGTAAAGCATGATTTTTCAACCACATGCGGGCATGGCTCATTTCACCTTGGATTGTACAGATAACGGCTTTAAATGATTAGAATTCAAATATTACCCCAGTATTACCGAATAAACAGCAAATATTAAAAAAATATATATTTACCTTCAAAATATGTGATTTTCTATAAAAGGATCATGATTATCTTTATGCATTTGTTAACTTACATTTATGTTTAATGCATGTTATATTTTTTTTAATCGAGGGAGATAACTCGTGTTCCTTTTCGATACTTTTTAACACCTGTAATCGATAGTTCAAACCGCGGGGGTGTTGTCATTATGGGTGATTGAACCGCGGGGGCACGCGGTTTTTACCTGAGACAGGTGTTTATACCGCGTTGCAATTTGGACCGCGGGGGTGCGCGGAAAATACGGGATCTGCTTTGACGGTACTGTACTTGTCACACCCTCACACTGACTCTGGTGTGTGCTGGTCCCCTCACAGTCCCTCTTCTGATGGCCATCTGTTGTGAGGTCCCCACTACTTGTCACACCCTCACACTGACTCTGGTGTGTGCTGGTCCCCTCACAGTCCCTCTACTGATGGCCATCTGTTGTGAGGTCCCCACTACTGGTCACACCCTTACACTGACTCTGGTGTGTGCTGGTCCCTTACAGTCCCTCTCCTGATGGTCATATGTTGTGAGGTCACCACCACCGGACACACCCTCACACTGACATGTACTGGATCCCCTCACATCTGTTTATATCAATAATATATACATCGAATTATCATCACTTTTCGAGTTAGGAACTTGTAATTCGAGGGGGGGGGATTCTAAAGAGGTTTGAAAAATAAGACAAACGTGCTGCTGTTCTTGGTTAGTAGATATAAAGAAAGTTCTGTTGATGTGGGACATTTATATTTCTTTTTTTTATAATGATAATCCTTATAGATATACAATACTATCTAAAAAGTATTGTGTAAGCCAGTGTGATTAAAAGTTAAAATATACTTACATTTTGTGAAAAAAAATGAACAAAGCACTCCCATTTCTTTAAAAGTTAAGTTGTTTGTTGCGATACAATTTTAATCTATAAGTGGTTGTGTTCCTTAATATCTTACTATAAGGGTTAAAAGTCGGCGTTTCCTGTCCTCATATTTAAGTTGAATGCAGTATAAAGTGCTTTAGGAAGTCCAGAATGTTTCATAATCCCCCACCCCCTCCATGAACCTTAGAAGCATTTTAATTTCTAAATACATGTATAAAGTTTTTTTTAGGAATTCCAGTGTTCTAAAGGTAATTTATACTTTTCAGAGAAGACAGTTAAGGGATTGCAAATGTATAATACAAACGTAATCGAAAGTATATCCATGATATACATGTACAACAGTAAAATACAAGTCAGCCCCCCCCCCCCCCCACACACACACACACAAGATGTAGCTCTGCCATTCAGCAAACTGACGGTTTACTATTTTGTTTCTGCTGTAGCGGGAGCAGTGAAGATGCACGATTGGTTCAAATGGCCATTGATTAATTACAACAGCATTTGACATAAAACAGAGTAGGGGGAGAGTGTCCAAACCTCTACAATATAGAATGGCACGGTAAATTTCACATTGCAAAGTTACTGAAATTAAGCATTGGTAACCCCCCCCCCCCCCCCATCCTGATCCCCGGCAAACAAAATTATCAATCGAACCCACAGGCATCTACCATTAAAAATATTTCATATTAAGGTGGCCCGGCTCACTACACCTTGAAATTTTTTCTCAAATCAGCAGAAAATTACATGATTATGATAGATATCTTAATGTATAAGAAGTATTTATATAAAGTCAAATAGGCAAAAATTGTGTAATTACATTTTCGAAAATTTTATTCAAAAATGAATAAAAGCTCCAGGCGTATTCGAACTGATCTGCGGTTCAGAAGCCCAATTTAATACTTTAAACACTGACCTACGACAACATACAACCCAATCGAACGATATAAATAGTTTAACAAAACATTTAAATCTCCTTCTTGTGATGTAGTGTCTTAAAAAGTAAAAGTCTAGGTGTAGGGAGGTACCTTCAGAATATTTCCTATTCTCTAGGTTTCATCACAGCACAAGAAATTATCATACTACATTTATAAAAAAGAAATAAGCCTGTGCTCATAACACTTGGAAAAAGTTTTGTGGATTTGGTGCTTCAATACAAAAATTGTAATATGCAAATAAAGGGCCCCTTGCCTTTCAAAAACTGTGTCTGAAGTTGAAGTTTATTGAGACAAACTAAATTCAGTGATCAAGTCATTCCAAGAATTATTCCATAGAACTTTATATGGCTGATGTGGATGAAATCATTGATATTAAAGGTGGCTCAATTTCTCTGAATGATCAGGGTTATCATAAGTGCCAGCACAAAAATGTCAATCCACATCAAATTATGAAACTTGATCTTTGATCTTTGATCCTTAATGTGAATCTATAATATAATATACCAATAAATCCTTAAAAACTGTCAACCAACAGAAAATTGTCACCATCCCAATGTATTAGCATGTGAGGACCTTGGCAGCGTCAGAACCCCCCCCCCCCCCCCCCCCTACACCAGAAAAAAAATATTATCAAATTCACATGCATGTAGTAATGTTAATGAGAGCAGATCTTGGACCCCTCTCCATGGCAAAGAAACTTATCCCCACCTGAACCCCCACCCACCCCTTACAAAGTATATTTTGGAATATGCACTTTGTTGTCACTACTTTGCACCTTTGTGCAATTCTCTGGACAAATAGAATTGTATGTCAAATTGTACTTTCAAGTTTAGGACATAGTGACCGGCATGATAAAACACAAAGCGAGAGAGAGAGAGAGAGAGAGAGAGAGAGAGAGAGAGAGAGAGAGAGAGAGAGTTATAACCAATATACATTCTTTAATAGAGATGAAAAGGCCCTATAGAAGCTGAAAGACTCAACAATACAACGATCCTTACAGGTACAGCTAGGACATGTACATACTCGTAATTGTAAATGATTTCCATGGACAGACAAATGAATACTATTGCAGAGAACTTTTTATTTCAATTTTTACTTTTGAGATTTATGTTAATAATAACAATAATTATACATATCCTTTTTAATTTGTTGAAATAACATTGTATCTACAATGTAAGTATAACATTGAATCACATAAGATAACTTGCACCATAACCACCAAAACCATCAATCATTAGTTGCTATCAATTCAATGTTTTCAAAAATTCTAGAATTTCTAATCCGGAAGTCCAGTTTACGACCTGAGCCTGTATTTTCAGTCCATCCTTTCCTTCCTCTGATTCAGACTTAAACTTTTGGATCTTCTTCCAGAGCCTGTAGTTAATTCTCGGACAGACCACATCTTTTTCCGACAGTCGGAGTGCGGGACAAAAGTCGTTATTTCCGTCCCCAACCAGTACGACACACTTATATTGTGTTCCTTCCCGCTCCCGTGTTTCTTTATGATCCACCACTATTTGACCCTTACACAGGTTGACAGTACTTAGATCACACCAGTCCTGGGTGTGGTAATACTCTATAGTCAATCTTCCTTCTGCGTCATATTTGGCAGGATTTGTATACACTCGGGAAAAAGCATTTTTAAGACCGGTTTCAGTTAAAATATAATCAATAAACTCCGAATTCGCATCGGAAACAATGATACATTCATGGCCTTTTTCGGCTACGTGTTCGATGAGTTCTCGCATACCATCCGTCAGCGGAATTTCGTTCATGCATTCTCGGTACTGTTCAGCTGTAACGCCATGTTTGTGGAGGTAATCAAATATAAGTCCCATATAATGGGTCCAACCCAGGTCACTATAGGTTTCCTCGATCTCCTGGGGAATCTTCCCGCCAGGTGCCAGTCGTTTACAATACAAGTCACTATTATCATCAATCACCGTGTGATCAAAGTCAAACACAAACAGGATTTTTTCTGAAGTCATCTGAGAATGAAAAGAAAATAAAGAATAGTTTCACCCACTATAAATAACTGGTATTCATTAAAATATTAAATTTCTGTACACTCTCTGTAACACTTATTTTGATTGCCATGACACTTTTTAAACAGTTTCAAACACCTAGTAAATAATTAGTCTTTAACATTTTAAATATAAATAATTTGAAAATATTTCTTTAAAAAATACATGTACTTATATAGCTACTGCATAATATGTCAAACAAACTTTTAACATTTTTTTCTACAGTATTGAAGGAAAAAATCACTTCTCATAAGTGTATGTTTGTATTTTTGAAGTACAGGCAGACAAGAAAAGTTGGTAGCCTGTGCTTATTCTAAAAACATACATGTAGGTGTCGGAATCGGCAGGGGGATGCTAGCGGAGGCTTAGTCCCCCCCGGACCCTTACTTTTTTTGCAAAGTTATACATAACCATAACTAAATTTTTTTTTTTGCTTGTTAACATTTTTGATAAGTTTACCCCCCCCCTTTTCAATTTGCTTCTGATGCCACTGAAAATAATGCAAAGAAACATTATAATTTTTTTATTCCTTAACCCTGCTCTTCCCTTATTCAGATCAGGCATCCCTTTTAAAACATTTAGCTTACCTTATGAAACTTTTAGATGCTGTTATATAATATGAAATGAAGACTTTGAATCTAGACACAGGCAATGTGTCTTAATCCAGAGCCTTAACACAACTGATCAAAGAGAAAATGAAGGACCTTTATAAATATAATATAAAAACCAAAACAGACACCTAATGATAGTTCCAATGACACACTATGAAAGTGAAACCAGCAGTCTTTATATTAGTCGTTCCTTATACAATTTGAAACCTCATGATTGTTGTTCATGCAGTTCTAGTTTTACTTTCATAACATGGCATGTATGTGTAAAAAAAATAAGAGTCACTAAGAATGTTAAAACTTTGATTTGCCTCAGACTTAAATGATGCAATGTACGCTATTGGATAAAAAGCCACGCCTTCTTTGAACTTTACCGACCCAACTGATTTCTATGACAAACCTAATACGCAATTGTGTACATGTATGTATACTGCATTAGCATGGTGGTCAATTCTCATGTCTTATTTAAGACTTTTCTCTAAACTGTTTACACCCTGATAGCAGATACTGGTATACTAGATTCTGCTGAACTAAATGAATCACGACTTTTTCTTATAAGGCACTCCCCATCTATATCAGTGTATAAAGAAAAAGAAATCATCGGGTCTATGACAACTCATCAAAAGACAACTCATCGAAAAAATTCATCAATGCAACAACTCACAGAATGGACAGCTCATCGATACGACAAGTCACGGAATAGACACATCATGGATACTCATCGAAACTTATCGTAAGTGAAAAATGAAACATAATAACTAATAAGTACCAGTATCAAAAATCTTAATTATATTCGCATTGATTAATTTTTACATTAATACCTAAAATTGTGTGCTAGCCCTTCAAAGTATGGTAAATAATTGCCATTCGCAACCTGTTCTCCGAATGTTGAAACGATCTAGTAAATCTTTTTGTTTTTTGTGATTTCTTTTTTTGTGATTTCTTTTTTCTGTGGCCCATAACCTGTATAATTTAAGGTAATACATCCAATTCTTTTTTTTTGTGTTAAAACAAATCTTTTAATTTGAACAGTTAAAACAATTTAAAAAATTACTAAAAAGGCCAAAATATTTATACCTTTGCACATTTGTTTACCTTTGATGAGCTTCAGCTCACATTGGTCAAAAAATTCAACAGCAAAATTTTAACGCAATGAAGCATGATCTCATAATTGATCAATTATCCACCAAAATTCATCATGTTAGGTTATACTAAGAAAATCTAATGATAGTCATTAAACGAAAAAGTCAAGACTTATTGATATTCTACAGAGAGTTTGTAAACTATGTTCACTATCACAGATTGAAGATGAGTTTCATTTTATTTTAATCTGTCCATTTTATAAGGAAATAAGAAAGTTGTATGTAAAAAAATATTATTATGAAAAGCCTTCTGTTTTTAAACTTATTCAATTACTTTCAACAAAGAATATCAAAGAGTTGTGCAATTTGGGAAAATACTTATATAAATGCCCAAAATTACGATAAAATTATAATTAGTTTTTGTTTTGATAATATACTCTTCATTATCCTGTTTACTTCTGTCATGTAAATTTTGCAGACTGTTGTGTGCACACGCAGTCTAATACAAGATTGTGATGGTCTTTCTTTTTTGTTTCTGTTTTTAAAAATTGTTTTCATATGTTTGTTCACTTATGTATATATGTTAAACCTATGAATCGTATGGTTCTTGGTAATAAACAATACAATACAATACAGAAAATATTTTGAAAAATATTACACATTCTTTACACTAGTACTACCTTCTAAAAATTCACAAAATTACTTATCTTTTTTTGAAATTTCTCAAAACTTATATGTTTACATGCATGTAATATTTTTATTTAAACATTTAATATAATGAATTATATATAATTTCTATTAAGTTTATCAATATTTTTCAACTTAGTTTTTTGCGTGTTTTCTTTTGAACATATGTATTATACCCCCACGTTGTTGTACAGTTGTTAATGCAGACATTGGAAAAAATTGAAAAGTACTATATAGACACAATATACCGATAACAGTCACCAAAAATTATGCCCTCAATCAAACCATGCAAGTGCAGTAGCACTTCACCTCCCCACCTCTTTCCGTAGTCCCCCCCTACCAAACAATACTGAAGAGACATATGTAAAAGCCTTTCAAGGAATAAAAGACAAAATTCCTTGAAGGGTTGGCACACAATATAAGGTATTAATGTAAATGTGCGAATACAATTAAAATTTTTGATACCTATTAGTTATTGTGTTTTACTTTTCACTTTTATTGTCTACTTTTTCACTTTTATTTTCACTTTCGATGAGTATCGATGTATTGTCGTATCCATGAGATGTCTATTCATACATTAATTTAAATATGGGGCACTATCAAGTTTATTGGGCAAGAAATGTTTCTGAATGTCTGGTTTACCCTATCACTTTTAAGAAAAGCCCTATGAAGACATTAGCTCACTGCTCTTTAAAGCACCCTTATCATAAATATTTATATAATCAAATACTTATATAATTTTTAACTGGAACACTGTCTTCATGGTCATTATTAACTACTTTAAGCCTTAAATGTTTCAATTTGTCTTAAGTTAATCTGTACCTTATCACAGGTACATGTAGATACAAAGTACCTAGGTCTATAAGCTTTTTATTAGTTTTGGAAGATTCTCGAAAGTTCAGAGAAGATATGTATCCATAAATCAGTTCACACACCAAGTATGCAAGTGCATGATATGCAAAAGAAATATTACTTTTTTTAACCTAAATAGCACACATTTTAATTTAACATATGGTATCTTGAAAGTTACGAAGAAATAAGAAATAATTCCAAAGACTCACTCTGATAACCCAGTTCTCTGACGTGTTACTGGCGTTCAGTGGAACCGAATTTTCGTGTAAAGTAAAAGTTGCGTAACATATCCATAACCGGAAGTTTATTTATTGTACTTTCAATTTAAAGCGGAACCGGAAATATGCGCTGGGTTACATGGCGTTGTTTGCTTGACAACAGTCATTGATCAGACATTTGCTGTCATTCTATTTCGCTTAGCGTAGATCATGGCAGCAACAGTGTTACACGGGAGGCGAAGGGGAAAAGAAAGAAGTATGTATTCACCCGTAAACCACATATTTTCATACTTTTCTTGCCAGAATGTTGTTGCTTTTGATTTCGCACTCTGTGATCGAAAGGGGGGGGGGGGGGTGGGGTGTTGTTATGCTAAGTACTGTGTAGGTATTCTAAAGTAATACTCTAAGTGCTTTAGCAACCTAACGATCAAAAGTGAATGTGTTGACCGATATATCTTTTGTTACTTTTGGCGTTTCTTAAATATTCATGGACTAGATATAGGGTATTTATTGTCTATATAGCCCCAATAGCAGGTGCATGTAAAATTGTTATTTAAACAAATATTCATCCTACTTTATATGCTTGGTTATATTTTGTATGCTATAGTCTGTCACAGATCAGTCTTTCTACCTTGATCTTCGAGTTAACTTTATAGATGTCACAGTTCATATAATGGGATCGAGGCATATTCAACTTCATTGACATTAATTCTACAAATGTGTATATACTTTATGAGGACTCAGTATTGTTTCAAATAGAGTTTGTCTTTAAATGAGCAATGAAATTTTGGTCATCAAACTTTATATAATCTTCATGAAAAGAACAACTTAATTTGTGCTATTTCATATTGCATTTTATAAATTTGATAATGACCAATATTTTTTCAAACATTTTTTTTTCATGAGATTACCGGCATGCAAACAATTTAATATTCTTCATAAACAATTTGGCCATTCTAAGGCCTCACCATACATGTATATAAAAAAAAAAGGTATTTAACTGTCCAAGCTGAATGTCAGTTGTTAATTTTCATAATCTTTAACCACCAAAAAATTCGATAAAATTGTGTTGTAAATATAAACATGGAATGATTTACAGTCAGTGCAATGTTTAGTAAAAATAACCATATCAAATATAACACAGGTACACCAGAGATGCCCTTTCCGCCCGATATGCAGATGCAAGGCACGAAAATGGGTCAGAGTGGGATGATCCTACCCAACGGTACCGACATCAGGGACGTCACGATCCTGTCAAAGAGCGAGTGGAACCGGATTCAACAGGAACTCCACAAGCGACAGATTGAGGAGGAGAGAATGCGGAGGCTGCGGGAAGAGAAGGAAAACCGCAAACAGATGTCCAAGGAGATGGTCCAACACTGGGGAAACACCATCGCTGTAAGTCTCGCTTAATTACACCGTAAATGTTTGAAAATGTAAAAAATAAATTGCCTGTAACTAATCTAATTACTGTGGAATCATTAGAATTCGAGGTGGCTCAAATTTCGTGGTATTCGTGGGTAGCCCTCGCCCACGAATTAACATCCTCAACGAAAACTAATTATAAAAGGTTTGATTTACCTACTGAGACTGAAAACTGACTCATCGACGAAATTGGATCCCCACAAACAAGCAAAAAACCAACAATCCACGAAAATTGGCCCCCACGAAATTAAATGATTCCACAGTAATTGTCTAAGGTGATGATCCATGATGATGCTGTAAGTCTCACCTTGCAGTTTTTTGAAAACTTTAAAATTATGAATTTGGTTGTAACAAATCTTACAAAAATTACTTGTGGATCAATGTTTGATCATCTCCCTAACTTGTGTAGCGAGGAAGCAAGCAGATCCAGCATGTTTAGTCACTTTTACTTAGATTTTTTTATGATAAGGTTTTTAAAATTGAATAAATCAGCTAGAAAATTGCTATGCAGATACATCTTAAATTTATAGAGTACGATCTATTTCAACCAATTTATATGTTAACTTGGTTAATGTATCATGATAATTCTAAATGGATGGAGGAAAGCAGGTCAGGAAGAAATCTTGGTAGCTGTGAATTAGGTACCTGTAGATAAGAATACTGACAGTTTTTATCATTACAGGGAACACGCACCAGAAAGTTAGAGGCGAGGAAACTCCGTGAACAGAAGGAGGAGGAGGAGAAGCAGGCCATTGATCTAGAGGAGGCCAAGTACCAGGCCCAGAAAAGGAAGGAGGCCATCGAGAAAGCCAAGACCCAGCAGTATTACCAGACCGACCGCGTCAAAAACTTCCACGTAAGCCTTGAGTCTAAGTCATTTTGGTTATAATCAATTACATGTAATTGAAAGCATCAAAATCTTCCAATGGAAGGAATCTCTGCCATGAGTTAATGTAAATTCCTAATTAAATGTGAGGAATTAATATCTGCGTAAAATCGCAAGAAGCATCTTTCCTGGATTTTAAAATCTCGCCATTATTTTCTGAGAGTTGAAAACTATAAGAAATAAGGAGAAAAGTTCAACGTTCGCGATTTTATATTCTCGCTACTTGATACAAACCAGCGGGATCGCAGAATTAAGTACTTGCGTAATATAAGGAATTTACAGTAACCAAGCACTCAAAATAGTTAAAATCTCCTACCACCCTTCTACCACCCAGCTTGATGAAACAGTCTATGTCAATAAGTAATTAAGGCGTCAAAAACTGTCCCAACTAGTGCAAATAAATTGGTTTGTCATTATAAAAAGGTTATAAACACCAGCTGCCATACAAAAAAATGCCAGATAACTACATGTATAAAAATTTATCAGACTAAAACCGTAATAAATCTCTGTCTTGTTTTGACAGAGTGCACTGATGCTGACGGAGGTCCTCAAAGAGAGAGAGGCTCAGATCGAACTGAAGAAACTCCAGGAGAAAGCGAACGAAGGCAAGGACGCAGAATGGCTTCAGCTGGCCAAGAGAGAGCATGAGAATGCGATACTCCAGGATCAGGAGAAGGCCCGCCAGAGAATCCATGCGACCAAGGACAACCAGCGATTCCTGTCCGCACAGTAAGACAGCTCTAAATATAGTGACCCTTCAGTCTCAAGGAACGCAGATCAATATAGATAGCCACAATAAATATGTGCCTCCTGACTTTAAAGTTAGTTTAAATCCAGAGTTATTACCCTTGGTCTCTAAGAGTGCAAATAAAGTACGGTATTCCCATTTTGGGATTGTGGCAATAAAATTGCAGATCAAGTGAATATAATTTTAATGCCTACTCCTTCTTGGGATCATAAAGTCATTGACTACCAAAAATGCCCACTCCTACTATAGGAGCCAGAAGCAAATAGAGGAGAAGCATGAATAGCTATCTTTATACATACAATAAATTTTAATGCAGCTATACTCCTGCTGTATCATAAATTAAGACATTAATATAATGCCTATTCCCATTTACAAAATTTTATGTGATGCATACTCCAGTTCAAAATATTACATGTCTGATCCTGTAGGATTCAGGAACACATGAAGGAGAAACAGGAGGAGGTTGAGGAGGACCATAAGGAGGGCGACGAGCTTCAGAGACTGGCTCTCCAGTTCCACACCGAGAAAGAGCGCCTCGACCAAATCAAGCGCAACGAGAAGCTGCAGATGATGCGCGACAATGTGGCGCAGATCAACGACCGCCGCGTCATCAAGAAAGTCATGGAGCAGCAGGAGGACGTAAGTGTCGCCATTGACGTATCAATAAAATAATGTCACTCTCAATGTACTGTAACACATACTGTATACAATATTTGCCTCTGTTTAATTTTCGCCCCTTTCGCCCTTGTTGTCAGCGGACGAATTTAAGACTAGGCAAATTATAATGTCTCATATTATTTCTCTTTAAATAAAATATACTAGACTTTGACCCATGCGTGCATGGGTTGACATTGCATATTATTTAGGGCGAAAAAGATACATCAAATTTGCACACCATGTTGGCATTCAGAACCCTCGGAATTTTTCATATTAAACGCATTGAGTTAGAGTTATCTCCCGTATTTTCTTTATATAGCATCAAAAAAAAAAAATGTAACTCTCAATATACCATAACACATACTGTATACAAGGAAATATTTACCCCCGTTTTATTTCGTTCCTTATGCCCTCTTTGTCAGCAGGCAAATTTAAGTCGGGGCAAATTCAAATGTCTCATTTCATCTAGATAAAAATATAGAAATGGTTAGAAAGTTCTCTTTGAGCACACAAATTTTTAAACAATGCTTCTGAAATTAACCATGAAAGGTATAACAAAAGTTTACACTCTCTACTACAGGAGGAGGATGAAGAATGTCGCATATTTGCTGCAGCGAAGAGGAAGATGATGAAGCTGAGGGCAGAAAAAGAACAACAGATTCATGAGTAAGTCAGCTAAACAGTGTGTCTCATACAGATTGGCAATGTCAATACCTATTGATTAATTGACACACAGTCTGCATCTGAAAAGAAGGTGACACACACACACTGAACGATGTAGCAGGAGCAGAGTTATTCCCCTTTAGTCAAGAAATATTTCATTCTGCTTTAAAACTTTGATCATGGTACTTCTGTTTTTAGTAAATTGTTAGAGTAATAAAATGTAACGATATGTTGTTAATATTAGTTCTACTAATATGGGTAGAGTAAAATTAATATTTTTGTACGAATTCTACGGGGGGAAAAATAAGAAAACATCTACATAATTATACATTATCAAACTCTTTTTATAGAGAGAAGCAGAGAAACCTACAGAAAATCCGCGAGAAACTGGCCGCTCAACTCCAGCAGAAAGTCAGCGACGAGGATGAACGAATCCGTAAAGCCGTGGAAGAGGCCGAGGAGAAGAGGGCAAAGGAAGAGGCGGAGAAGGAAGCGAAGATGTTAAAGGGGATGGAAGAGAGTGCTAAACATAGGAACAAGCAGGTCAGTCCGTCGTCTTGGCAACCATTACCTTCCTGATCTGGGAATCTTTTGATACAGAGTGTATATCACATCAAGTTACTGTAGATTTTTTATTTTACACTAGTAATTCCATGATTCACCTGTTTTCCACTAAACTGCGAGATCATAAAATCGCAAATGTCAAATTTTGATCTTAGTTTCATGTACCGTTAGTTTAAATACATCTTAAAAATTAAAGCGAGATTTTAAAATTCGGGAGATGTTAACAGTGTTAATTCATTGCTATTCAGTATGTAGTAAAAAAAGTATATTTACTGTTCATCTTATTATAACTGTGCAACTTAGTCTGATATGCAGCTAAGGTCTGGTTTGAAAGTGAGCGAAGTAATTACTTGTCATGTTTTTTGTAGATGAGGGAAGCTGAGCAGAAGAAGAAGGAAGACCGAAGACAGGAGCTGGAGATGGTGAGGATCAGACAGGCTGCAGACGAGATCTTCCGTCGTAATGAAGAAGAGAAACATCAGAGACGGAGGGAAGATGCTGTGGGTTTGAAGAACTTCCATCAGGAGCAAGTGGTAGGTGGATGATCCACACTCACAAAACTAATATACTGAAGATTACTAATTAAATGCAAAGATCTGATATCCACATAAAAATGCGAGATTTTTAAACAGTACCGCTTTTATTATTCTAACAGTTGTGAACAATATGAAATTGTTACAAAATTTGGTGCTAGAACATTTTTATCTCCCAATTTGACACAAAATGGAAGAATCCCAAAATTAAGTGCTTGCGCAAAATACCGGTAACTAATCTATAGTACCTCTATTACTGGGTGGTTATTAAAGTTGAAGATCCATTTAAGCTTTTAACACTTTGATTTCAATTCAAATTATGTATTGGTTCTCAGATGATCAGCTTGTTTATAGAAGGATTAATTGAATATTTCAAAGAATTAAAGTTACAATTTTGAACCATTGTAGAAAATTTTTCATGTATTTTCATAAAATAAAATGTCCACTTCCACAGACCTTTAAGATTATTTGCACTTATTTTTTTTTTTACTATTCTTAACTTCAGAACTTGAGGAAACAGAAGGAAGCAGAGGCAATTCAGGAGAAGCTAGCCCTGGATCAGGCTAATCAGGCTCTACTGGCGGTGGAGGAAGAACAATTCCAGGAGTATGCAGGCCGAGTCATCGATCACTGCGAGAAGGGCGGTCGTAACGTGTACCCCCTCAGGAAGGCTGCCAAAAACGGCGCCGGGGGAGGGAAAGGGCCAGTATTTGAGGGTAAGGGAGGAATCCGACCCAGTTACATGGTCAATGATAAATCGGGAAAACAGATGCCCCACTACCAGCGGGACTCGACGGAGGAGACCAAGGAAAGCATCTATGGGCCGGCCAAGTCCAAAAAGAGGCTAGGGTTCGTGTGGTAGAGGACCAGTTTATGTGTTTTGTTAATGATTGTTAAAAGAGGAGGGTTTTTTTTGGCTACATTGAGTGGAATGTGATGGATTATTGGAGAGAGAAAAAAAAAATGAACATTATAAAAATTGCACAACTTTTCAGACATATGTCATGCAAACTGCTGCATTTGTATCGTTTAATTAAGATATGTGTGAAATTGTTCCCATATCGACATTTATAATTCTTTGTTGTTTTTTTTATGAGATTGTCTTAATAAGCTAGAATTGCAGCTTCTTGAATGGAACAAACAATTAGAAATGTCTTTAATTTATCTTTTACGATCAGATAAAATTAATACTCTGCATATTACAATGTATGTAGATACCCAAAAGGGAATAAAAGTTTTAACATAATGAAATTCCCTCAGGTCCTTGTCTGGTTTCTTTGTTGATCATAAGGATCGAATCTGTGATATATTTTCTATATAACTTCATGATTTCGTATTTTAATATGAAGTAAACCGTCCATAATATGAATGTGCTAAAATGTAAAAGCTGTCAACAGGTACAAGTGGATTTATGAATCCCTGCAGTTATTTGTTGTCGGTAGACTTAACATGGATTCCAATGTCAAATGTCTGTGGCATTATTCACTAACTAATGACATGCGCTATGTTACCTTTTATTTGTACATGTGTTTTATGATACATATTTGTGAAGTTTTTAAAGAATAAAACATCCTTTAATTTGTTGAGTACTGGTGTTGGTTTTTTTAAATTTAATTTAAACAAATGCATTACCTTTTGCAAATTCATTTTTCCATAAAATGTTTCCGGTTACATGCAGTCATTGGGGCACCATATTAGTTGATCATTTTGGATCAAAGTAAAGTACCGGTACATGTACATCATACTCAAAATGTAATCACTGTTTAAACAAACCCAGATTGTACATCATGACTTGAAGATCAAAAGCTCTAACTTAAGCACTACAAAAATTGTGAAAGAAAAATACACTGTAAATTCATTATTAAATGTGAGAAATTTATATCTGCATAAAATTGTGAGAAACAATTCTCACTGATTTTAAAATATCACTTTTATATTTCAGACAATGTTAAACTGTTAAAATAATATGAAATCATTACAAAAAATTGGTGCTCCAGATTTAATATTTTCGCTATTTGATACAAAACAGCATATTAAAGTACTCATGTAAACTAAGGAATTTACTCGGATACAAAAAGAATACAGCATTAAATTTCAATGTTTACTTCAAAAGATTAAGTACATTGCAATATGGAGTTATATCCCTTACCTCCTTCAATTCTCAAAACAGTAGGAAAAGTCAATGAACATAAAATAACATGTATACTACATGGAAAATAAATGATACTTAAAAATGTAAAACACAAAATTAATATGATCACAAAGTTGAAATGTTCATCATAAATTATTAGTGAACAACAAGTACCGTACTTCTTTAAGTAAGATGTGCACAGATTGTAACATTAATCCAACACCAATCCAAATCACAGCATGGAACATATCCCTCACATACTATAGTTATACTATACTTAACAGTTAGATAAATTAAATCCTTTCCACGTTACATGATCGAAAGTGATACTCTAAGTACATAAAATACATGTATTAATAATATCAAATTGGCACACTACTTCATATAAAAGTAACTTCACCAATAAACTTCAGTAAATAGAACAATTTGCTATAGTTATAACACATAGACATTGTTTTGGTAGAGATATGAAAGTCTGCTGTTAAGTACATCAAGAAAATTACATGTATGCAAAATATGAAAGTGTCTCTGTTTCCAGTTAAAGCTACATTAGAAAGCTCACTTTGTTTAAAGGTATATTCTCGGACCACTTTTCTGAGCTGATATGATTGAATAATGATATAGTATGATATATCTTCAGGGAAGTTTCTTTGAATTTTCCTGTTTAGCCAGGTATATTCCATCATCAATGATAAAACTGCAGAAATAAAAAACAAAAACCTCACATCAGATAAAACCTGAATGAAATAGAAACCTTCGGTGTTAGATATAATATATTACATTATTACTCCTGTGAGGGCATTGAGTATATAATACAGATAAAAAGTTCGAATCATTAATTTTGCCTTTGAGATATGAATATGGGAAACATATGTTAAAATCTAAAGTACTGTATTATCACATTTATCTGAGCACTAGCTCGAGTCAGTAAGATATAAAGATAACATTTTTCACAGTAGATGTGATAGTGGTTTTGTTCTCCCCTACTTTATGTGGCCCATTACGAAACTAAATGCGATAATTGATAAATCAAAATTATTAGTCTCTCTCTCTCTTTCCTCTCTCTCTCTCTTTCCCCTCTCTCTCTCTCTCTCTCTCCACTCTCTCTCTCCTCTCTCTCTCTCTCTCTCTCTCTCTCTCTCTCTCTCTCTCTCTCTCTCTCCTGCCACACGGATACAGTACATGAAGCATCCACTGACCTGTACCACAGAACGAACTCTCTCTCTCTCTCTCTCTCTCTCTCTCTCTCTCCATCCACTGACCTGTACCACAGAACTCCGAGTGGAACCGTCCCTGCATGCCACAGGCTGTGGGCGTCAAACGTCCACCATATCGGGGGGAAGTCGAGGACCTCTAGGAGAAGGAGGACGTTCATCCCAACCATGACAGCCAGACACTTCCTGGTGTGGGGGAGGGTCTTCCAGTGTCGCCAGCACCATAGCAACCAGCCCAATAGGTTCACAAACCCTGCAGATGATAGAAAAAATATTGGTCCAAGCAGACAAATATAAGAAATCTATCAGAAACAAGAGATGTTTGTGAAACACTTATGCCCCCTCCCTTGGAAACATTCACAAAGAAAATGAACGTAAACTGCAAATGTTTGGAATTTTTCTAAGTCCAAGGCATAACTCTGTCGGAAATAGCTCTATCATACCCAAAATCAAACTTGACCTAGATATTATTTAGATAAACCTGTATACCAAATTTTATTTCAATATGTTTATCCCATGCGAAGAAAATGACCGGAAACTGCAAATAACTCAAATTTTTCTAAGTCCAAGGGCCATAACTCTGTAGAAAATTGCTCGATTGTAGCCTATATCGAACTTGACCTAGATATTATCATGATAAACCTGTATAACAAATTTCATTTCAATATGTTCATCCTTTGCAAAGAAAATGAACGGAAACTGTTGGTGGACCGACTGACCGACAGATCGACAGACACCAGCAAAGCAATATGCCCTCCCTTCTTCGAAGGGGGCCATACAAAGAAATTAAAACCTGCAAAAAAACCTTAACTGACTAGTGGACACCAACCAAGCACAGGTATAAAGATAATCACTTTAATATTCTTGAATAATTTTAATTCATTGGCAGGAGGTACCAAAACTGATTCACAGTTAATTCCTTTCTGACAAATCAAATTCACATATACATTTAAACCCAATCATATGTATACATTCAACAGAAATGACTAATATCAACACAATTATTTCCCACAAACCAGTACAGAAAACAAGCCCACCACCAATACATACATACACATGTATGAGTTGTCTATGTGTGCTTACCGACGCCGATGTTGATCTTCATGTTGTAGCCATAGTCAAACTTGATGGCGGCCAGGTAGTAGATGTGTTGTAGATAAAACAGGAGAAGGGCCAGCAGGACGAGGGCCAGGCGAGTAACATTCCTCGTACCGAGCACCCTGGTAATTCAGTTACAGGATTTATACTCAGAAAAAACATGGGACATTTTCATTTGCAAATAATGGCAATTTTTTCAAATAAACCCAAAAAATTTAAACTGTCCTTTTACCTGCATATTAAGGAACCTAAATTGGCAAGCACTAATGAGAAAGCACAGAAATAATCCATTTTCTGAAAGAAGAAAAATTAAATAATTCTATACTTGCTGCTGCTACTGTTAAGAGAATAAGCGAGAGGATATAACATCTAATTTTGATTAGATTTTACTGTAAAAACCTCCAAAGGATGTCATCATTGTGAACAGGAAATCAAGCATACAATAATACCACTGTTTTTTATGTTTCAAATGAATGGTGTATTTGCAGACTCAGAATACACATTTATAACTTCAGAAAATAATTTGCATGTATATGAGAAATTCAAGAATGATGCATATCAAAATTGTAACAATTGTCGGATAATTTCTGGATTTCTATGTTTTATGAATAATAATTGAACTATGCCAATTATTGATAGAGGGGAGTATTTTTCTTATTCAAAATTGATAGTCCTCATCAACTTGGTACAATTCAGAAAAAAATATAAGCCCCTATAAACATGCATGCAAATTTATTTACAATTCAGTTTGAAAAAACATGAAGAAACCTGACCTCTGTGAAGGGGAAGTCCCTGGCATGAAAAATAGTGGACCAGGTCCAGGCATGGAGGCCTATCTGATCAAATAAAAATCACCGCATAATTAACTATGCACAAGTTTTTTATAAGGCGACGACACCTTTTTTGACACAAGGTGTGGGTAGCCCAGCTAGATTCTACACAGTCACTAATAAACAGCAATTGATCATAATATAATTATTTTTTGTGGTTGAAGTCAGGCACTTGCTGACAGCATAATGGACTGTACGTTAAAGACTACCTACGATGTTGTGATACACTTACAAACGCCACCACATGCCAGACATAGTACAGCGGTGTAGATCTGGGGACAGCCTTCCTGTAGGACAATATCCGGAGATGACAGAGGCCGTTCAATACGGAGAAGATGACGGACGCCGGCTCCTGTATACCAAACACACGCACAAAGGGCCACTGTGGGAAATAATTGTATTTCATACAATGTTGAATTTATACATCATTAAAATAAAAGTAATTACGGTATAGAAGCTATCAGGAATGTTGTATACACGCAGTCTAATTTGCTTTTTCTGCATGGTTTTATGTTTCGTGAAATACTGAAGTTTCCTCTAAACCTCCAAAAATTTCAATAGCCTAAAAAATGTCTTTAATTTTATAAATTGTACGTGTCATCAGTTCAGCTGAAAAAAAAGTTACATTGCAATGACTCTGGCTTTTTAAGAAGAATTTAGAACTGTGAACCATTACCGGTATATGTAATATACATGTATTGTAAAAATACTAAGATAAATAGATTATTACATGGCAATTTTTATATCGCATAATTTTGCGCCAGCTGTTTGTATACTAGGTTGACGTCAACGTAACTTTTTGACGTCATACTCGGGGATCGGAGTTGAACAACGCATACCGAACTCTACGTCATAATAGCCGATGATTAACGGAAAGGGGTGTGATATAACATCCGAAGATTGCCGGAGAGGGGTGTGATATAAATCTTATATCACACTCCTAGGGTTTCTATCAAACCCCTAGGCGAATTTTCTGTTTATATCGCACAGGGCGGCAAAGGGTATATTTTCTATAAGTATACGATATATAGAATTACAATATTTTCCTCTTGAAATATCTTAGCCTACCTTTCCATGAAACTGTGGAATAGCTATGTCGTCCTTTTGGAAAGCCTCCACAGTCTTCCACATGCACTGATACTCGCATTCATTTTCACAGCTCCATTGTAACTGTCCCTCAATCCAAGACTGCGTCTCCTGAAAGTGTTGGAGAGATGCCGTTTTCGTACAATTCTCATTCCGACAGGACCTAAGGCATCTCTGATAAATGTAGGATCGGTCGCCTAGTGACCCCTCAGTGAGATCCACATTTCCTAGAAACCACAACAATATCCATGGCAACATCCCAAGGGCATTCTGGGATATCTTCTTTCCAAGTTGAGCCATGGGTTGGTTCTAGGTTTCATTAAAGACATTCTTCTAAATATTACAAGGCATCATTTTAATTTCAGATTCTGTAATTTGAGGTTTTTCCACTGTTTGTTCACTGAAAAAAAATATTGGAATTTTTATTGCATTTGTGATAGTGTGTTTATGAAGGCTCAGTACTGCCGTGCTCCTAACCTCAGCAAGATTTGTTCAGACTGAAAAATTATGACAGATGTCTCATCTGAGACATACATTAAAATTTTTCAGTCTTGACAAATCTTGCTCAGATTACCATGATCCTAATAGGACTAGTTAGTGGGTTAACCTTTAGCTCAGTCGGTAGAGCATTGGTTTTTAAACTGAGGGGCCCTGGATTCATGATTACCTGGGGTCATTCCACCTCTTCTGTTACACATTCACACATACTGTATAAGATTATAAATTAAACTGTCATCTCTAAGAATGTAGCCAATTCATATCCCCATTTCACCTCAGGTATTGACACTTCAGATTTGATTAATGATTCATTAAAAACGTTTAATTAAACGGTGAAACAGATCATTGAATACATAATCAAACAGAAAAACACGATAGAAGCAAAACATTTCAGAGACATTTGCATAAAAACTTATGGTTCCCATATAGCGCAAACTTGTATACATTACTCCAAATACCTGAATACAGTGGATCTTGCATGTCAATGTCTCGAAATCTCATTTCCTTTGGATTGCATTTTTTCAAGTGTAAAATGTTTATGGGAGTCTTAGTCCGAATTATCCCCTCATAACTTTGGTAAGATATTAATTTTTATCCACATATTTGATTTGATGAGAACTTATATGGATATTTTATCATAGTATATTACGCTGTAATAGTATGTCTCACCATGAAATCGCCAGTATTTTATGTAAAACGTGGGTTTTCAGTCGGCTTTCTGTATTAATATTAGAGTGACGTCCCTTGCAAACTCTTTAGAAAAAGAGAGTACAAACGCTGTATGAAACCAGAGGTTCGGAATACTGATACTTCTGATTTTTACATTATTTACAGACCAAAATTCAGGAGAAACTCGAGTAAATCGATAGGTCACCAAGGGTATTTTGTTTACTATCAAAATGAACACACTGACTGAGAAACAGACAATATGGATATGGAATCTTATCTTGTAATATTTACAAACCAAGATAAACCATGTAAACTGCTGTCAACTAAAAACTGTAAACGAAAACTTTTTATCACGCAACTTCATGTTCAAAACATTTTTTTATGTCTCTGATGTCAATTGCAATAATCAAAAATGTGCTGATGCATGTGATGTAGATTGAAAGAATGTTCATGAAAGTTTAGGCATTCAAAATCATACACGTTATCTAGGGTGTATAATTTATATATTTTTTTTTTGAATTAAAAAAATCGTACACATCCCCGTAGGGTACCCCACTGTGAATTTCTCCCACGGCATGGGCCAGGGCTGAGGACGGGAGACTTTCACAAATGTTTCGCTTTAAAGTGATTTCTCGTTAGTGAGTCATTTCTGTTGGAGTAAGAGCCAAATGGAGAATCAGTGGTTAAGATAAGGATTGGCGAAAAAAAAAATAACGTCTGAAAACAAAGGAATGTGCAATATGGAATAACATTATACATAGTGTATTGGGGTGTTGATGTGTATTGAGACGTACGTACATACGTACAATGTGTATTGAGACCTACTGTGTGAATTCAACGGTAGTCTACAGTTCAAAGGTAATTCAATCGAGATGTGGAAACAAGTTAAAAGATACATTGGGTTTTTAATTAATATGTAAATTTATGCAAGTTTCTGCAATGTTTACCTGCCGTTAACATGGTAGAGGATATAGTTTCCAGTCTTTTTTTATATTGATTTTAAGACAAAAAGATATTATACTTTTCAAAGAGAGAGGGAGAGGAGAGAGCTGTTCATAAATCTGTCAGAGTCCAGTGTTTGGGGGCACATTAGAACACCTGATTCACAATATGTCAAGATGAGGAAAAAAAACACATGTATAAAAAGGGCGATTTATTTCCAGCCAAAATCATGCGTTGACATAAATATTTTTTGGATAAAAAATCGAACGTTTAACGAATGTTTTATAGGTGATATTTCTGAATGAGACATTTAGTTTAATGCGTTTATTGATTTTGTGCCTTAACATGCAAGTGCATGGGACACATGTGCAGGGCTTACTCGACTAACTACTGGAACGTTATTTGTACATATTCAGAGAAATAAATATATGCATATGCGGTTCCAGATAAGATTTTTTTTTCCGGGGTTTGGGGATGGGTGGGGTTCCGAGGAGTATGTATATGTTTGTCAGGGAGTAAATTAACAATAAGAGATTAATAAGTTTGAATGTCTCAGGGTGTCCGGACCCCAACCCCCTTCTAAGTCCGCTCATCAATAATTATATTATATGAGACACACCTTATTACGGTATACATGTGCATGTATATATTACGACCAAAATTGCGCAAGGATTACAGCATGCAATGAAACACAAGAATTCTGGTCTTCAGAGCTATAATGCCACCTTTTGATATATTTGCTTTGAAAAATGGCTAGCACTGGATTTAAAGTTCATGGAACTTCACGATGAAATGACAGTCGAAATATTTTTATTGCGGGACTTGAATCTAATTGGAATTGGCCAGATAAGAATTTAAATCAACCGAGGCATACTTCAGTGGCTTTGAACTCCCTATAAACTACATTAGCTGTGATATATAAGATAAAGTACGGAACCATCATGCCTTTTACCCAAGTTAACCTAATAAATTGTGGCATGTCAATATGTACAAAACAAATCAGAAAACTATCATGACCATGTACAAGTCTGAAAGTTTTAGAGCTCGCCTTCACTTGCGGTATGGTTTAAAGAAATTTGATACTTCAATGCCACATATGTATCAGATACCCACGTTTTAATAAAGGCAGACAGGGCTTTTAAAAGTTTTGTTTTCGTATTTAAAATTCTTCTAACTTAATGATAAACATTGTGATGACAACAAACATGACAAATGATGAAACTGTTCAACACTATTTCATTCCCAAAGATTGTAAAAGTGTCTTATTATTATTTAATCTTAATTGATATCGTTTTTCTTGTTGAAAACTTACGATATTGTCTGCATGATATAGCCTATGTAAATGGTGGGCGCCTGTAAAGTGCGAAACGAAATCGAAACGAAACGAAACGAAACGAAATCAAACGAAACGAAACGAAACCAATCGAAACGAAACGAAATCAATCGAAACGAAACGAAATCAAACGAAACGAAACCAAAAATCGAAACGAAACGAAACGAAATTTAAAGAAAACTAATATCAATTTTGACTACATAAAAGTGAAAATAAATTCATTGAAATAAATTTTTGAACCTTAAAATATAACTACCCGTATGTTCCAGATTGGCGCTGTAAATTTTTAAGCCGATTATCCGAAATTGGCAAAAATTATATAATTATGTAAATAAGTGATGTACATTCCTATACCTTTTAATGTTTCTTATTTGTTTCATTAAAAGATAAAAATGATATTCAGACGTTTTGAGAGAGAGAGAGAGAGAGAGAGAGAGAGAGAGAGAGAGAGAGAGAGAGAGAGAGAGAGAGAGAGAGAGAGATGCCTTAAAACTTATCAGCGATATCATATAGCAAAGTATATACGCAAGTTTGGGAGAGAGAGAAAGAAAGAAAGAGAGAGATAGAGATATGATGATGATACTAAAGGGGACATTCTAACATCAATTTTCTTTCTGTCGATTTGAAATATTGTAAAAACGAAACGATCGAATACAATGTGATTTAGAGCATACTGGTTGGTTACCAGTTTCTAACATATAATAAGATTTGTTGTAATATGTATAGCATGAATTTGGACGTCGTAATTTGACAAAATTAACTTGCAATATAAAGATGATTATACTGTAAACGTATTCTAAAACTGTCTTTACCCCCTTTGGCTATGTATTCTATTTTGCGTTTTTGGCGGAAAACGGCGTCCGCAAAATCAAGTACATTGCCAAATGTAAAATATATATGTAGATAAAAAGGTAAATTCAGAAATGCGCTATATCAAATCCATGCTAACTTGTTGAAAAATTATATTCTGCCTAATATTGTACATCCTAAATATAGTGCGTTTACAGTATTTACGGAGACATACCAACTACACGATTTTTTTTATATCTATATGAAATATTGTAAAAATGATTCAAATACATTGTGTTTGCGTGTGAAAGGGAGAGAAAGAGAACAGGTAAAAAACCTCTTTATTGCACTTTAATTTTGTCAAACTACGACGTCCAAATTCATGCTATACTTTCTTATTATATGTCAGAAACTGGTAACCAACCAGTATGCTATAAATCACATTGTATTCGATCGTTTCATTTTTACAATATTTCAAATCGATAGAAAGAAAATTGTTGTTAGAATGTCCCCTTCAGTATCATCATCACATCTCTATCTCTCTCTTCCAATACTTGCATATATACTTTGCTATGTGATGTCGCTGATAAGTTTTAAGCTCTCTCTCTCTCTCTCTTTCTCTCTCTCAAAACGTCTGAATATCATTTTTATCTTTTAATGAAACAAATA